>NC_061853.1:8695973-8708473 GCF_019202785.1 Penaeus chinensis | reverse complement strand
CATTCGACTCAGGAAGAGAAGGAAAAGGACAGACTCGCCAGATTTTTCGAGCGGATTTGCGGACGATCGAGAGCGGCTGCGGATGCGGGGGTTCCGGGCTCATTCCGCTGCCGCAGCGCGCTCGACAAGCTTTCATAACCCTCTTTTTCGCCTCGTTTCTGTCGTCTCTTGTCTTGTAGCCCTTCCTCTCTCCTCTTCTCTTGCTGCTTCCTGCTTCCTTTTCTCGTTCACGTTCTCCTTCTCCTTCCGGCTTCCTTACTGCCTGCTCCTCTTCTCCCTGCTCCTCCTCTTCTCACTACTTCTCCTCCTCCTCCTCTTCTCCCTGCACCACCACCTCCTCCTCCTTCTCCTCCTCCTCCTCCTCGTCGTCCTCCTCTCTCCCCTCTTTTCTCTTCATCGCTAGATTTATGACTACATCCGCGTCTACTACTGACCCACTTTTCCCACGTAACTCCGGGAAGAGGGAGAAGGAAGGGAGGAGGGAGGGGAAAAGGGGGAGGGGCGGGGAGGAAGCAGGAGGAGGAGAGGAGGTCAAAAGGGCACTAAAGCGGGACATCGGAGGAGGTTGTTGTGGGGTGTAAGATCGAGGGTCAAGAAAGGAGGGGGAAGCGAGGATGGAAGGGTAAGAGGAGGGGGGGGTGGGGGGAGGCCGGAGGATAGGATATCTGAAGGGGTTGCTGGAGGGAAGAAAGAGGGGGGAGGGGGATGTCCGATAGAAGGGTTAATGTGGGGGAGGGTAATCGATGGAAGGGCTCGTGGGGAAGCGAAGAGTTAATGGAGGGAAACGGGGGTATTAGAAAGAAGAGTTAATAGGGGGAAAGGGGCATTAGATAGGGAGGTAAATGGAGGGAAAGGGGACATTAGGGGGAAGGGTTAATGGGAAAGTGAAAAGATGGACGTTCGATGGATGGAATGTTGGGGGAGGGGTGAGGCTGGAGGGGCCGTCGCGAGGAGGGAGAGAGGCCAAAGGGTCGAAGGCTGTTGGAAATTGAAAAGGTGTTGGCCGGAAGACCCCCCGGAGGCACGCGGGAACCGACCGCCGGCCCTGACTCGAATGTTAAAACGTGCAATTGCCCACTTGAAGCGAGATGGCCCGGGGGGTAGGGGGGTAGAGGGAGGAGGGCGGGGTTTGGGGGTAGAGGGAGGAGGGCGGGGTTTGGGGGGTGTAGGGGGGGCGGGAGGGAAGGAGGGAGGAAGATGAGGGAGGATATGGGGGTGTAGGAGAGGGAGGAAGGGAGGGAGGGAGGATAGAGGGGTGTAGGAGAGGGGGAGGGGATAAGGTTTGGGTATGTGTGGGAGGAGGAAGGGGTTGGGGGGAGGGTGTAGGAGGAAAAGAGAGGGGAGAAAGAGAGGAAATGGAAGAAGAAAGCGAAGGGAGGGAAGGGGACGTATGAAAGAGCGTGGGAGGATGGGGACAAGTGTAGGAGGGCGTAGGAAGAGAAAGAACGGGGGAGGAGGAAACATGAGGAGGGGAGAAGGGTAGGGGAATATAGTAGGGTACAGGAGATGAAAGGGATAGGAGGCGGGGGGAGGGAAGAGTGGTAGGAAAATATAGAACGGAAAGGAAGACGTTGGTATGTGCATAGTATTCCTTTTTGTCAGTGCTTGTGTATGTCAGGATGAGGAGGAGCAGGAGCAGGAGCAAGAGGAAAGAGGAAAAGGAGCTGGAGGAGGAGGAGTTTCTTTCTTCATCATCATCTCTTGTTTTTCCTCTTCCTCCTCTTCTTCTTTTATCTTCTTCATCAGCTCTAGTTCTTCCTCCTCCTCCTCTTCTTCTTTGTCTTCTTCATCATCTAATATTTCTCCCCTTCTTTTCTGTCTTTATCTTGCAAGGCCATAGGTCCTTGCAAGGAAGCATCATGAGACATATTGCCTCATTAGCATGGTATTGTTGAATATGAATTTGTGTCTCTTGAAAAATATTTAAGTTATTAATATTGTTGCCAGTGGCTTATTATGAGCTGTTACTGAGTTCGATATTCTATTTTTGTTGTTGTTATTATTATTACTGTAATCATCATCATTATCATTATCATTGTCATCAGCATTTTCATCATAAGTGCTTCGTATTACTACTGCTGTTAATACTGTTATTGTAATTGTTATTATTGTTATTGGTGCTATTAGTACTTTCTTTTTCGTATTTCTATTTTTATTGTTAGCATTGTTATTGTCATTATTGTTTTTATTATTATTATTATTATTATTATTATTATTATTATTATTATTGATTTATTTCTATCACTATTACTATTAGTATTACTATTTATATTTCTATTACTATAACTATTACTGTGACAGTTATTAGTATTACTATTATTATTATTATTATTATTATTATTATTATTATTGTTATTGTTATTGTTATTATTATTATCATTATTATTATTATTATTATTATTATTATTATTATTATTATTATTGCTATTATTATTATTATTATTATATTGCTATTATTATTATTATTATTATTATTATTATTATTATTATTATTGATGTTGTTGTTGCAATTACTATGATTAATATTATTACCATTACTATTAAATACTACAAGTACTTCTAATACTAGACCTGTTATTACTGCTATTTTTTTAAATATTAGTATAAGTATTACTCTTACTATTATTGTTATCAATATTTTTTTTTCTGTTATTGTTAGTAGTATTGCTATTATCCATTGTCATCTCCATTATAATTATTAGCTAATATTGTTTTATGTATTGTTCTTACTACTACAACTACATCTACAACTACAACTACAACTACAACTACAACTACAACTACTACTACTACTACTACTTCTACTTCTACTACTACTACTACTACTACTACTACTACTACTACTACTATTACACTATTACTCTATTACTACTACTACTACTGTCAGTATTACCCTTGGCCTTCTATGTATTACACACACCGCATTCCATTAGGAAGAAAGGGGCTGCGTGACCACATGACCCATTATTGCAACAATTATGCAAATGAACTTCCGACTGTTGCACTTTGATGTGTCAGCACTTCGGATTTCTTGGTTGGAAAGTCGGTTGTTGCGTCTTTGTGCAAAGTTGTTTTTTGGTCATTTTTGGTTGAGATTTTTCGATGTTATGGGTTGAGGAAGGGGGTTGATGTTATGTTCGTCTTCCTTTCGTTCTTTTCTCTTTTTCTTAAACCATATTCTATTACTCTATCTATCTGTCTATGTATCTCTCTGTCTATCTCCATCTCTCTCCTTCTCTGTACGAGTCTCTGTTTGTACACGTTCACTTGCTTCTTACGGCTTCTCTCTATCTACCTCTACCCTTTCCTCCATCTTTCTCCTTTCTTTTTTATCTCTCTCACACATTCCTTCTCTCCTTCTATTCGTTCTATTCCCCAACCACCCAGTCCTAGCCTCGTGCCTCTTCCTCTTATTCCCATATCTATGTCCCCAAGTATTCTTAATTTTCCTTTTTTTTTCTCACTATCTTGACCCCTCTTTCACTTAATGCCCCCCCCCTCCCCCCAAGGGCCAGTGCCACGGATCAGGTACAGGAGAAACCACTCAGAATTGCAAAGAGCCTTAATCACGTCTATGGGAGCTGGTGGGGGGGGGGGGGAGGGTGAGTTGGTGTTAGTGCCTCCCTTGCAAAACCATCTACTCTCCGCCCTCCACCCTTTCCTTACTTTATCAGTTCCTCCCTTCCCTCCCTTACTTTATCAGTCCTTCCCTGCCATCCCTTTACCAATCGCTCCCTCTCCTCTTTCCTCTTCCTTACTTTACCAGTCCCTCTGTCCCTCCTATAGCCATCAGCTGTTTCCACTTCTCCCCGATTCTTTTATCTCAGGTTTTCTCTTTATCCGTAAATGCATTGTTCTTTCCTCCCTCACAAGAATACCTTCGTTGATTAACCCTTTAAAGTGTCAAGTTCCTTCACTCTTTGCTTCTCTTTCTTCGTTACACTTCTTTCTACGTTTTTTTTTTTTTTTTTTTTTTTTTTTCTGAAGTCTCACTTAATCTCATTTTCACCTAATCTCTGTTGGAGTGTGTTTTTCCTTAGAGCATCTTTCGTTTCTATTTATTTCCGGTCCTCTTTCTTCGCCTCCTTTCCTCTCTCCTCTTCGTCGGTCTTCCCTCTAGCACCTCTTTATCCCTTGCTTTTATTTCTCGTTTTCCATACCCCCCCCCCCCCCGATTCCTCTATTTTCCCCCTCTATTATATCATCTCTCATCGCTTCCTCCTCTTTCTCCTCCTTCTTTTCCTTCTTCCCCTGCTTCTTCCGCATTCTGCCTCCTCCCCTTCTTTAATCCGGGAGTCTCTTATCTGTATTTCTGTGCTTCTCTTCTTGCTTCTTCCTCCCCCTTCGTTCCAGCATCTCTTTATCTTTTTCATCTTAACTAGTATCTTCCTTCCCTCTCCTTTTCATCCCAACATGTCTTATCTGTTTCCACTTATCCCTCCTCCCCCGTGCCTCTGTTCCCTCCTCCCTTCCTCTTTATCTGATTTTCCCGTTTCTGTTATTTCGCGTCCCACTGCACCTGATCTTTGTATTCTTATTCTCCATCCTCATTCCCTCTCTTCTCTTCCTTCCCCCTTCCTATCACATCTGTATTTCCAATTTCTCCTTCTCCCTTTTCTCAGCATCTCTTTATTTCCCCCTCTTATTCTCATCTCCCTCTCCCCTCTCCTCTTCCCTCTCTTTGCCTTCTACCACTCCAGTGAATCTTATCTGCATTTCCTTTTTATCTTTCTCCCTCATCCCACCTTCTTATCTTTCTCTTACTCTGCATCATCTTCCCCTCTCTTCTCTTCCCTTTCTCTGCCTTTCACGACTCCAGTAAATCTTATCTGTATCTCCCATTTCTCTTCCTCCCCCCCTCCCTCCCCCGCCCCCTGTCCCTCTTCGTTAATCATATAAACCACATCCTTTTAAGCAGTTAATTCTACTGCACTTCAGGAGTTAATTTGCATGATGGTCCTTTCTCAGAGCGTCTCAGATTCTTAGTGCTGTTGCTGTTGCTGTTGCTGCTGATGCTTTCATAATTAGCAGTTTGAAATGTTGCTTATTGTTTATATTTATATCCCTCTTGTGAAGTTCGTGTTTTTCGTCGTATTTTTCCAAAGTCTTTGTATTAGCAAGAGTTGCAGTATATATATTTTTTTTAGGATTTTTCTTTTTTTTTCTCAAAATTCGAGATGGCGTTCTTGGAAATCCTCCGCGTTTCATGTCCTGACACTTGCGTTTCGAGCGACGACCGTGGCGATGCTTACGGTCGTCATGGCAACCACGATGGAGTGGTGGCGGTGGTGATGAGGACAACTGCGGTGTATCGTTCGTGATGACGGCAGCCGTGTTTTTTCTTCGACGGTGGTGCTGTTAGAAGGGGCGTAGCGATCCTGAGGTGCCAGGATAAGAGTGGTCATTGATCACCTGTCTTGGACCCTTTCGTTTTTTTTTTTTTGTTTTTTTTTTTCTGAAATTCGTGTGCCAAGAAAAGGTTCTTTTTTGGGGGAGGGTTTGGGGAGTAAACATCACCACTCATATGTCTTGCTCAACTCCCTTTCCCTTTCTCGCGCGCCTTTTTCCACTTTTTCCTTTTCCTCTTTGCTCCCTGCCCTCCCCTCGTTTGCCTTCTTTCTTCCTCGCCCTCCTTCCACTCGCGACTCGAACGAGGTTTGGAATAGTTGAATTTTGGGTTGCGATGCCGTAGATTTTCGCGTGTAAACCTGAGTGTGAAATGGTCTCGACGTATGCTGTAAGGGGAGCAAGATGGTTTATGACTCTGGGAAAGGGAGATTTTGGTGTGGATTTTTTGCACCCGCAAAGAGAGCGAGAGAGAGAGAGAGAGAGAGAGAGAGAGAGAGAGAGAGAGAGAGAGAGAGAGAGAGAGAGAGAGAGAGAGAGTCGAAACTAGTGAAATTCGCTCTACGCTGCTCGAAACAGTGGAATTGCGAATTCAGTGGCGGCAGTAGAACGGAGTAAGGAAGGGGAGGAGTGGGGGAGGCGGTGTTAGAGAACGAGGGAGGGAGAGAAGGGGGAAGTAGATAGGGAGTAATGGAACCAACAATTTTGGGGGACTCGGAGTACCAGCCAGGACCCGGAACAGGGGTGCAACAGGGCGCGCAGACAATCAACACTGTCAAATTGCATTAGGGCTCACTGCCACTGGGATTTGCCCCACCTATTTCCTGGGTTTTACTTATAAGAGAATCTCGCTCGCGCGTTGTCCCTGGCAGCTTCTGGAACAAGGAATTTAGCCGTTTTTTTATTCATATTTATTTATTTGTTTTTCCCGTGTTTTACGGTTGAGGAATATTTGCGTCTCGTATATACTTTTGTGTTGTGTTTTTTAGACATGATTTTCGATCCTAAATACGTTGCGTCACTAGCTGTCTGTTCCGCTAAAGGCCGAAGTTTTTCGATGCTGTAAAGTTCTGGTCAGTTAACGCCACGCTATCACGTACACGCCCGTTCTCACTTACCCTCACTCTCACTCTCGCTCTGTTTCTCTGTCTGTTTCTCTGTCTTTCTCTCTTTCTCCTCTCTTCTGTCTCCTTCTCCCTCTCCCACTCCTTCCATCCCTCACTCTTTCCCTCCCTTCCCCTCCCTCTCTCCCTCTCTCCCTCTCTTCCTCCGCCTCTTCCTCCTTCCCTCGCTCCCTCAGTTCCTCTCTTTCCCTCTCCTTCTCCCTTCCTCCCTCCCTTCCTCCCTTCCTCCCTCCTCACACCTGTCATGAAACCCCCGAGGCCGAGCCGTCTCTCCAGAAAGCGGATCTCTCCTCGCGGTCCGTAATCAATGACGTATGAACTGTTCGGCTTCCCTTTGATTTCGGACCGCCAGACCAGACCTTCACGGCTCTGCTCTTCCCCCTTCACTCTCCCTCCCTTTTCCCTTTCCTTCCCTTTTCTCCCTCCTTTGCTCTCTCTTTCCTTCTCTTCTCTGCCCTTCACTTCTCTTTCCTTCCTTTTTTCTCTCGGTTTTTCTTCTCTTTTCTCTCTTCTCTTCTCTTCTCTCCCCCCATGACCCTTCTCCCTTCTTGCCACTCGCTTTGATCCTTCTCCCGTTCCCGTCATTTCTCCATTATCTTCTCTACTTCGTCTTCCCCTTCTTTTTTCGGTCTCCTTTCTCTAAATTGACCCTCTTTCCCTCCTTCATCAAATTTTTCTTACCATCCTCGCCCACTTCCTTCTCACCATCTTTTCTCGCCATCCTTCTCATCTTCCTCTCCCTCTTCTCATCCCTCGCTTTCGTTTCCTCTATTCTCCCTTGCATTTCATCCTCCAATTCCTTCGCTCCCCCTTTTCCCTTTCCCCTTTCCCCTTACCTTTCAGTTCTTTTCTTCCCTCCCCTCCTCCTACCCTCCCACTCCTCCTACTCGCTGCCTTTAAATCTAAGCCCATCTTCTGCTCGATTCAATGTAGGGGTCCCCCTCTCTCTCTCTCTCTCTCTCTCTCTCTCTCTCTCTCTCTCTCTCTCTCTCTCTCTCTCTCTCTCTCTCTCTCTCTCTCTCTCTCTCTCTCTCTCTCTCTCTCCCTCCCTCCCCCTCCCCCCTCTTCTCTCTCTTATCCCTCCTCTCTCTTATCCCTCCTCTCTCCCTCCCTGCCTGCTTCCCTCCCTCCCTCCTTCCCTCCCCTTCCCTCTCCCTCTTTCTCAGTCGGCAGCGCTTATCCTGCGTGGAACACCGTCTCCATACATCAAGACGTCGTTTCTTTGGGAGCCGGGACTCCTTGCGTGGCGAGGCGGAGATCCTCCATCTCTGGGTTTGGGATGCTGAGGAGGATATTGATGGTAATGCCGGGACTTCTTCGGTGGATCTCGTCTGCGCTCGCTGATTTCTCGTTCGATCTCTGGTCCTCCCGCGGTCATTTCTCTCTCAATGTTCTCTCTCTCCTCTCTCTATATATATCTGTCTGGCTATCTATTTATTTATCTATCTATCTGTCTATCTATCTCTAGGTAGCTACGCACGTACGTACGTACGTACGTACATACATACATACATACATACATACATACATACATACATACATACATACATACATACATACATACATACATACATACATACATACATACATACATACATACATACATACACGCACAGAGCCAGAACTATAATTGCTGATTTAAAACCAAGGGTATAATTGACTCTTTATCGTTTACAATTGCATCCGTACAAAAGAGAAGCGGCCAATATACATGAGCGAGTCGTGTTTCGTTCATATTTTAACACCCGGGAAAAAAATGATAGCGAAGTAAGAGCATTTGAAATATATGTTGGTGTAATATTTATATGCATTGCCTTCTAAATGTATGTGTATATTTATTTCTCTGTATATTTATTTCTCTATTTCTATTCTCTGATTTATCTATTGGTTTTGGAGGAGGCATGGCGGCTTAGTGCTGTTTTTGCAACAGTTCGATAGTATTAGTTGTTTAGTTAGTAGACTTTTAGTGCTAATATATTATTTGATCTAATTTTCTTCGATATCTACATGATAATTTTTTATCAGGAGTATCTGCTTAGCTGTCTGGCGTGTCTGTGTGTGCGTGCGTGCGTGCGTGCGTGCGTGCGTGCGTGCACTCATTCACTCACACACACACACTATATCTATGTATACTGTATGAATGTGTAAACAATATACCGGGTATATATACATATATACACATACGCATATACATTCATACCTACATGGACATTATTCACGCATAACCATGTTATAAAACCGCCATTCGTTCTCAGCTGCGAGAGTCAAGGTTTGTGATATTCATCCGCGGCCCTTGAACTCCCTCTCCTCCGCCGGATGAAGCAATACCTCGGAGAGCCTTCTAATCATCGCCGGTTCCTTTTCGCACACTAATTCTCCCTCTTGTTTTGATACATCGCGCACGAGGAAGTAATGAAAGAGATACAGCACTAACAACAGCCATATTTACGCGTTCACGTCGTTATTTTTACCGACGGAAAGAGATCATTCCGGCTGCGTTTTACGTCTGGCGGCCCCCTCGTTTCCTCCGCTAATGGCATCATCTGTAAGGTCGTTTGTTTCGTTAGTTGGAGGCATTTTCTTCTTGCATTGAGTATGAGGCGGGGAGGGGGGGAGGGAGGGGGGGTAAGGGGGTAAGGGGATGTGGGTGGTGGTACGGTGGTGGGAGAGGGTTAGGAGCAAGGACGGAGTTGGGAAGAATGCGAGGGAGGGAGGGAGGGAGGGAGGGAGGGCAGAGGAAAGGGGATTGGGAATTCCTAGAGAGGGGGGAGGTGGGTGAGGAGGGAGTTGGGGAAGGGATGCATGTGCAGTGAGGGAAGGAGAAGGAAAAGGGGGGGGATGGTTGGTGGGAGGGGATGTGGGGTTTGGGGAGGGAAAAGGGTGGAGAAAGAGTCCCAAGGGAGATGGGGAGAAGTAGTAGACGGGGAGGACTGTGTGTGTCTGCGTTACGCTTCCTCGATTTTGAATTGGCGTTTGGGCGATGATTCGTTTCTTTCCTTTCTTTGTTCTTTCTCTCTGTCTCTCTGTGCACGTGCTGTTTCACGACGCTGGAGGCTTTTTTTTTTCTCTCTCAAGTAGGATTTCATGATGATTAGGCTGTGTAAAGGGGGAAAAAAAGAGGGCGGCGAGAGGGAAAGGGAAAGGAGAATAAAAACGGAGAGAAGGAGGCGGACGGACAATTGTACAAATGGACAGACAGACAAATGGTCAGACAGACAAAAAAGACAAATAAACAGATACAGACAGGCAAGGGCAGTCTATCCTCAAATGCATACATATTGTCTTAATGTATTTATTCCTTTACGCGAACTTACACCTTTTTTTTATTTTACAGGTACGTGTGCACGAGTGATCTGGCCGCTTCAGAATGCTAAGTATCATCTTGTTATTTATTTAGGGCCTGAAATATTTGCAGGTTATATCAATTTGTTGTAATTAAACAGACGAGACACATTTTTTTACTTGACTCGACATGTTTTGAATAGAACAGATTAAAAAAAAAAAAAAAAGTTTTGCGTACTGTTTTTTCATAAAAAGCTTTTGAAATAGTTTATGCTATATCATCTTTGACCATATTTTCCAATATCATCCTCATATCTTTTTTTTTTTTTTGGTCCATTATCTAATTAAAATGATCGGGCATTATCTGATCAAATTGACTGAACCTTTTTAACTGATGGAACTTTTTTTATGGTCTGTAAGTTGCCTGTGATGAGATTTAAATTGATATAATCTGTTGAATTAAATTGCGATTTTTTCTTTGTGTTTTTAGCTTAATGATTCTCGCATAAATCATGTAGGAGTAGAAGTGTAAGGGGAAAAATAGGGGGGAATGGCAGAATGATGTGATGGTATTAGGATGAAATGATGATGATGATGTAGATGATGATGATGATAGTGTAGATGATGATGATGACGATGATGGTGGTGTAGATGATGATGATGATGAGGATAATGGCGTAGATGATGATTATTATAATGATGGTATGATGAAGATAATGAAAACGATGATGGGAAGCTGATAATGGCAGTTAAAGTAATTCATAATACAAGTTACTAATAAGTATAACGATAATCATAATTAATCTTAATGACCTAACTAGTAGACGGAAATAGTCAAACAACTCTAGATCAGCACAGAGGAATTCATGCAACGAAACAAAAACAAAACAAAAAAACACACAGAGACGCACAGTACAGCAAGAGCCACGCCTTCCCTATGTTATCTTCGCTCCCGGTGGTGGCGGTCGTGCAACATCAGCAGGAAGATAGGCCTACTGAATTTATTGGTCTCTCGGCCTGATTGTTTTTTCTGTCTTGTGTTTATTCCTTAAGGGTTTAGTGTGTGTATGTGTTTATTTGTATGCTGTGTTTGTGTTGGTGTTAGCGTTATTTTTGTTATTTATTATTATCGTTATTGTTAGTTTTATGGTCACTTTTACTATTATTACTATTACTGTTACTATTGCTGTTACTTGGAAAAAGTAGCGGTAGTAGTAGTAGTAAAAGTAATCGTAGTAGTAGTAATAGTAGTAGTGGTAGTAGTTGTTGTTGTTGTTGTTGTTGTTGTTATTGTTGTTGTTGTAGTAGTAGTAGTAGTACCATTCTCACTATTATCATTCCTTAAATGTATTATTGTCCCCCGTCTCTCTCTCTTTCCCTCTTATTTCCCTCTCCCAACTCCCTCTCCTCCTTGTCTCCCTCTTTCTGTCTATCTCCCTTTCCTTATAATCTCTTTTGTGTGTCCTTTCTCCCTCTCTCTTGTTTTCTCATATTCAATTTAATTTAATTTTCTTTCTTTCTTTCTTTCACCTCTCTCTCTCTCTCTCTCTCTCTCTCTCTCTCTCTCTCTCATCTCTCTCCTCTCTCTCTCTCTCTCTCTCTCTCTCTCTCTCTCTCTCTCTCTCTCTCTCTCTCTCTCTCTCTCTCCCTCTCTCTCTCCTCCTCCTCCTCCTCCTTACTATCTCTTTCATTCTATTTATATATCCAACTGTTTCTCTCTATCTCTTTCCTTTTCCCTCGTTCTATGTATTTCCCTCTTCGCCCTTCTCCTCCCCCACTTCTCCAACTTCTCAGTCTCCCCTTCCCTTCCCTTTTCTTTCACCTCACTCACCCCTCCCTCCTCTTCTCCTACTCCTCCCTCTCTTACCTCCGCTTTCTCCCTTCTACCGTCTCTCTCCTTCCATCTCTTACCTCTCCCTCTCTTGTACTTCCTTCCTCCGCCTCCCTTTTCCCCTTTACCCCCTTCACCCTCCCCCTTTCTCCTCCCCCCTTCCCGCTCCCTCCCTTTCCCTTTCCCCTCTCTTGTGTGTTGTGTGGTGCAGCGGTAGCGATCTCGTCTAGCAATCTTGCTGACCTGCGTTCGAATCCCTCGCCGCCAGTGGATGGTAACCCCGGCCATTCCTTGCACACAGGGGATAGCTTAGAAGCAAAATTAAACAGACACTATGTCACACCAAGAATATCCATTGTAACAAATGGCATCAAACTAAACTAAAACTAACGAAACTCTCCTCCCTTCCCCTTTCCCCCTCCAGCTTCCTTATATCACAAAGCCGAGAATCCTGCGGGCGCCAGTCTCCCCTTTAGAGAAAACGGAAGTGAAGAAAGGGAGAGAAGGGCAAATAGGGGAGAAGAAGAAAAAGGAGGATTTGTTGAAGGGGGGATATTTGACACCCTTTACCCACTACCCCCTTCCTCTTCGTGCCCCCCTCTTCCCCCTCCCTCCCTCCCATCACCTTGCCTCCTCTATCCTCCCCCCTCCTCTTCTGTCTCCTCCTTTCCTCCCATCCCCCCTTCCTTCGTCCCCATCTCCTTCCCCCCTACCTCTTTTCCCAACTTCCTTCCTCCTCCTCCTCCTCCCTTCCTCTCCCCCTGCCTCCTTCTTCCCCCCCTTTCCCCCTCCCCTTACCCCCCTCCTCCCCCCTCCCCTAATGTTGCAACGTAGCCGCTAAAATGTTGCAGTCGACTCTTTAGACCTGTATGCAAATCCCACGGCGAAAGTGGCTGCGCTGACAGGGATGAAACGCG
>NC_061853.1:8683473-8685973 GCF_019202785.1 Penaeus chinensis | reverse complement strand
ATGTGGAATGAGGTTTGCATTGTCTTGAGAGGTGGGGTGGAGGGGGAAGGGGGAGATGTGAGGGAGGAGGAGTGGGTAAGAGGAAGAGATTGGGGGAAAATGCGGGAGAGGAGGAAGGGGATGAGGGGAGATGTGGGGGAGGAGGAAGGGAATGGGGGGGGGGGTGAGGGAGGAGGAAGGGAAGATAGAAGGAAATGGGGGGAAATTTAGGAGAGGAGGAGGGGGGAATGTGGAGGGGGAGAGGAAGAGAATCTCTCTCCTCCCTCCCTCCTCCTCCTCCTCCTCCTCCTCCTCCTCCTCCTCCTCCTCCTCCTCCTCCTCCTCCTACCCCCTCCCCCCTCTCTCACCTCCTCTTCCTCTTCCCCTCCTCCTCCTCCTCCTCCTCCTCCTCCTCCTCCTCCTCCTCCTCCTCCTCCTCCTCCTCCTCCTCCCCCCCTCCTCCCCCCCATCCTCTCTCCCCTCCTCCTCCTCCTCCTCCTCCTCCTCCTCCTCCTCCTCCTCCTCCTCCTCCCCCCCCCCATCCTCTCTCCCCTCCTCCTCTTCCTCTTCCCCTCCTCCCCCTCTTCCTCCTCCTCCTCCTCCTCCTCCTCCTCCTCCTCCTCCTCCCCCCTCCCTCCCCCTCCTCTCTCCCCTCCTCTCTCCCCTCCTCTTCTTCCTCTTCCCCTCCTCCTCACCTCCTCCTCCCTCTCCTCCTCCCCCTCCTCCTCCTCTCCTCCTCCTCCTCCTCCTCCTCCTCTTCCTCTTCTTAACCTCCACCTTGTCTTCCCCCTCCACCTCCTCCTTTCCCTCTTTCCTCCCAGGGCCTCGTCAAGTGCGGGAGCGGGATATGTTTAGACGTTGTCATGACAACATCTGAGGTTGCGTAATGCAGGGTAATTACTTTCTGCTTAGTAGGAGGGGGTGGGGCCGGGAGGGAGGGAATCTAGGGTGTCAGATAGGATTATACTGAAGATTAAAAGTTCCTTCGATGTCATTTGTAATCAAGGGTCGTTTGATGTTTTGATTCCCCCCCCCCCCCCCATGCCCCCCGCTTGGTGGCACTCAGCGGTTTAGGTGGCACTCGGCGGTTTTTGTGTCGTCGTCTTGGGTCGGAGGTCGGGGTGGGGGTGGGGATGGGGTGGGGGTGAGGGGTGGGGGTGTAGGGGGGATGAACGGGTTGATGTGTTGGATTTAACACCCCCCCCCCTCCCCCTCTCTGTCGCGAGTAGAGCAGCTTTTGCGGCTTAACGTTTAGTAAACTTTTGAAAGTTGCTTTTACTGAAGGTCATTCGTTGGAGCGGAGATAAGTTTTGTTTGTATTGCTTGTGGATATTATTAATTCTTCACTTTGTTTGTTTTTTTGGTCTCATTTTATCAATTTCCTGTGTGCGTTATATGTATAAGTTCCACGTAATCCCCCGCCCTTTTTTGCATTATCTCTTCAAACTTCGATGTCAAAGCCGAAAAGTAATTAAGAAGCTTTGTCAGGGTCTTTGCTCAGCCAACATCAGAGACGAAACTCCGACAGGAAACATTTTATTATTTTTTACCTTTCTCTCGCTTTCTCTCTTGCTCTCTCTCCCTCCCTTTCTTTCGGAAGAGACGGTGAAGTGAGATACAAATTCGAAACTCTATCTGTCCTCGCGAAACTCCTCAGAAATCGAACCTTTGAACAAACAAAGATTTCCTCGGGACTCTTTTTCCGAAGTGACGGCCTTTGACAAACATCCGGCCGTCGCCATGGCAACCAGACCCACGCGTGGCTCAGGTGCTCATACGTCTCACTGCCACCTTTCCTCGCCTTGGATTTTCGACCTTCTTACCGGTGATGAGGGTCACTCGGGGCCGATATATGCTACGTCTTCGGTTGCCTTTCCCCTCTCTTTCATTCTTGATAAGGGGCTATTTTTTCTATTTTTACCCCCCCCCCCCTTCATAGCTCTCAATACATCCCATTATATTATACGAACATTTTTTTTCTTTTTGTTGTTCCTTTTTATCCCATCTCCCTCCCCTCCCCTCTTTCCTTATAATCACCTGCCTAATCAGAGTAACCCAAGAACACACTTGCTCACACATATTTGATTTAATTATAAGTCACCTTGGCACAAACAAATTTACCGGTTGCCATGACAACATCACGGAGAGGTGGAGGGGGGAAGGGGGATGCTCACGCGCCGTTAGTTCGGGGATACAGTCGCTCGCGTTCACCTACTGTTCGCCTGTTCACCTGATTCCGCGACTGTTATCTCGCAAAGGATAAGAATTAAAGAGTAAGGTAAGGAAGGGGGGCGAGAAGGAAGAAGAAAAAGGAGGATTTTGATAGGAGCTGAGAAGGATATTTCTTTATGATGAGGATGCTGGGGATGCCGAGGATGCCCGAGCGGAGAATCCTTTGATATGTTGGAAGGAGCCGAGTGGGGGATTCTTGCGGTATCAGGTGGTGGTATTTGGTATGAGGTGAGTCGCGGTCATGCTGTCTTAATTGCTTCTGCTTTTATTTGGTCATCATTGTTGTTAT
>NC_061853.1:8663473-8665973 GCF_019202785.1 Penaeus chinensis | reverse complement strand
TTTCTTAATCTCCTTTTTTATGCCTTCTTTCCCCGTCTTTTTTTTTTTTTTTTTTTTTTTTAATTAGCAGTGTGTCTTGTACCTTGCTTTGATTCTATGGTGTTTATTCTCTTTTTTGGTTTTTCTTTTTCCTTCTCTTTTCTCTCTATCCCTCTCTCCCTGCTCTCCTCCTTCTTCCTTCCCTCTTTCGTCCCTCCTCCCTTCCTCTCTCTCTCTTTCTCTTCTCTCTCTCTCTCTCTCTCTCTCTCTCTCTCTCTCTCTCTCTCTCTCTCTCTCTCTCTCTCTCTCTCTCTCTCTCTCTCTCTCTCTCGGTTTCATTCCGTCTCTCTTTCCATATCTGCCTCTTCTCATCATCTCTGATTTTCCCTCCTTCCCTCTTTCAGCCTTTTCATTCCCTCGTTTTATTTATCTTACACTCCCTCCCTCCATCCTTCTCCCTTCTCCCCTCTTCCCCCTTACCCCTTACCCATTACCCCTTCCCCCTTCCCCTCTCGCTCGCTCCCTCTTGCTCCCTTCCTCCCTCCGTCCCTCCCTCTGTCCCTTCGTCCCTCCCTCCCTCCTTCTGTCCCTTCGTCCCTCCGTCCATCCCTCCCTCCCTCCCTCCCTCCCTCCCTCCCTCCCTCTGTCCCTTCGTCCCTCCCTCCCTCCCTCTGTCCCTTCGTCCCTCCGTCCCTCTCTCCCTTTTGTCGTGGAAGAAAAGGCGGCATCGCTCGTGGGTGATTTCAGAAGTCAGATATCATTGTCATTTTTTGATTTACGGCGCGAGGAGGGCGTGTCCGTGTAGCGGGGAGGGGGGTAGTAGTGGGGATAGGAGGGGGAGGAGGAAGAGGGCTGGAAGGAGGAAGAGGAGGAGAAGAAAGGGATATGGAAGGAAGGAAGGGTATGAGGAAGCGAAGGAATGGGGAAGGAATTGAGGGAAGGAAGAGTGGTGGATAAGGAGAGACGAAAGAAAGGAAGACGTGGTATCGCGCGCGAAGAAAGAATAAAGAAGGAAGAGGGGTAGAGGAAGAGACGCAGAGAAAAGGGAATAGGACAGAGGGTAAAGAGAGGAAGAAGGAGAGGACAAGAGGACGACTTAGGATAGAGGAAAAAGAGGGGACGCGGGAGGAGGGAGAGAGGACGAGAAAAGTTACGGTATTAAGGAGAAAAAATCGCGTATAAAGGGAGAGAGAAAGGATTCGAGCTGCGTGGAATCATTGTGTCTTGTTCACTATTTCATATTTTTCCCATTTTTTTTAGAAGCTTAACTAATTTATACAATAAATTGGATATTTGTATTGTTACTCTAAATTGCAAAATGAAATTCCAGAAGAAACACGTACACGCACACATACATATACTCACGCACACGTGCACACACGCACGCGTACACACACACACACACACACACACACACACACACACACACACACACACACACACACACACACACACACACACACACACACACACACACACACGTCTTTTGTTTCTTGATTTCGCTACCCTACACTACCCTATCCTCCCGTATCCTACCCTACCCTACCCTACCCTACCCTACCCTACCCTGTCCTACTCTACATTAACCCACCCCCCAACCCTTCCTCCCTTCTATCCTTCCACCCTTCCACCTCCCCCTACCCCCCACCCTTTCACCCTCGCCCTACCTCTCATCCTTCCACCCTTTTACCCTTAAACCTCCCTCTACCTTCCACCCTTCCACTCCTCCCTCCCCTCCACCCCCCCTCCCCTCCACCCTTCCAGCCTCGGCCTCCTGTATCACTCAGCTTGTTGGCTGAGTGACCGAGGCCAAGCCCCGTCCAGGCCTTAGGTGTCGAGAAAATTGGATTGGTTCGTTGTCTCGTGCTGGGCGGGAGAGGCCGAAAGACTCGTTTATTAGCCCAAAATCGACGTGTCTGGCTCGCTGGCTAGGAGGGAAGAAAGGAGAGGAAGAGGGAGGGAAGGAAGATTGGAAAAAGGGAGTGTGTGAGTGAGTGTGGGAAAGAGAGAATGCAGGCAGGGAGGGAGATTTTTTTTTCTTCATTTTTTACGCTATTTACATACGTGTTTTCTTTTTTTTTTTTTTTTTTTTTTTTTTTTTTTTTCTTTTTTTAAGTTCCTGGAATATTTGGATAAAGGAATAAGCACACACAAACAAGGGCGTGTGTCTTCCTGTTTCCTTTCTCAGTTTTATCCGTTTGCCAATCTATGTCTTTATCTAGCTCTACAGTAAGTCATCGTTATAATCTCATTATGATAATATGTTTCTGTTAGAGGGAGAGGGAGATACATGTATAGATATAAACATCTCTCTCTCTCTCTCTAACTCTCTCTCTCTCTCTCTCTCTCTCTCTCTCTCTCTCTCTCTCTCTCTCTCTCTCTCTCTCTCTCTCTCTCTCTCTCTCTCTCTCTCTCTCTCTCTTCTCTCTCTCTCTCTCTCTTTCTCTCTCTCTCTCTCTCTCAAAATATATATATATATATATATATATATATATATATCTTTTCCCCTGTGTCATTTAAA
>NC_061853.1:8643473-8645973 GCF_019202785.1 Penaeus chinensis | reverse complement strand
TTAGAAAGGCCGTTCAGCTCAATAGCAGCCTCAGCGCGGCTTCGGAGTCGTTTTGCGCGAGGGTGAAGGGGGCTCCTTGTCTTGTGTCAGTGTGAATGTTTGTGCGTGCTTGCGTGCCCGCATATGGTTGCAAGTGTATGTGTTTGTGTGTGTGTGTTAGTCTGTGTGTGTATGTGAGTTTTATATATATATATATATATATATATATAATATATATATATATAAATATGTAATATATATACATATATATATATACATACATACATACATACATACATACATACATACATACATACATACATACATACATACATACATACATACATACATACACGCATATATGTGTGTATGTGTGTGTGTATGTGTGTGTGTGTATATATATATATATATATATATATATATGTATGTATGTATGTATGTATTCTTACTTATTTATACATACATTAATTTATATTTATATGTCTGTTTACATGTATGCGTCTAAGTATGCATACGTTAATACATATTATATTTGTCATTTAAATTCACATTAAGTTTATGACGTCTATCAAATACAGATTGCGGTTTTGAAGCCCGGGACTTGGTGCTTGCTAACTTGTTCTTCTTTTAGAGAGAGTATATGTGCATGTCATGTGTGAATGTGTATGAGAGAATTTTACAAATGCTGAATTGCTGTCTAATATGAATGCGTAAATTAAGTAAAGTAAATGCTGGACTCGAATGGATAACTTTATGAAACATTTTCAACCAAAAATATGATTTCAATCCTAAAAGTACATAAAGTATGGCTGCTTTCGCTATGTAAACGTTCTGTGCAATTTCTTAAACTTTGTGTCTAATTCCGTGAACTTCTTTTTTAACTTTCAGGTAAGTTACCAGAGCCGCGTCCCTTAGCCAGTCTTCAAAGGTGCCGTATGGGCGATGTCTAAAGGCGAGCTGTCGTTTGTTCTGCTATTTTCTGTTCTACGAGTTAATGTTAAGGTTTTGGTTGTGATCCTTACGTTTATTTATTTGCTGTTGGTGTTATTCTTGTTTTCATAATGAATGCCTTCGGTTAATACTAAGAGTTAGGGTAGTTTCGTAGAGTTGATTAATGAATTTTACGGCACTTGGGATCAAATGTCTAGTCTAGTAGAACGAGGTACATTAATAATCCCTTTTGAGTTATTAATAATTAACTCAATTTTAGCGTCACACTATGATAAATAAATACTAGAAAAATGATTTATTAATGGTGACATATCTTAGCAAATAATGGTTGTATGGTATCAAATGGCAATAAGGGAGTATTCAACTGCGTTAGAAACCATTAAATGTTTTACGTTGTCAGATCACAGTAAATGGGTGCTTTATGGTACAACATAGGAATGTTTTACGGTGTTCGATACCAGTAATTGAATGTTTTATGCTGTCAGATACCAATAAACGGTAATGCTAAACGGTCAAATCTGATATCGCAAGTCTAACGCAGTGTTCCATCGGCGTTACATGACGAGGCAAAAAAAAAAAAGAAAAAAAAAACGAAAAAAAAAAAACGAAACGACCGCGCCAAAATTCCATCGGGAGAATTGGAGCGGAAGTCAGCATCGACGAGTTAGTGCTTTGCGCCGTTAGTACGATGATGATGATGATTTTTAGAGGGTAATTTGCATAGAAGGCGAAAAGTTTGATGAGGTTAGAAGGAGGGAGGGAGGGAGGGAGAGAGGGAGAGAGGGAGGGAGGGAGAGAGGGAGGGAGGGAGAAAGAGAGAGAGAGGAGAGAGAGGAGAGAGAAAGAGAGAGAGAGAGAAAGAGAGAGAGAGAGAAAGAGAGAGAGAGAGAAAGAGAGAGAGAGAGAAAGAGAGAGAGAGAGAAGAGAGAGAGAGAGAGAGAGAGAGAGAGAGAGAGAGAGAGAGAGAGAGAGAGAGAGAGAGAGAGAGAGAGAAAGATAGAGAGAAAGAGAGAGAGAAAGAGAGAGAGAGAGAGAGAGAGAGAGAGAGAGAGAGAGAGAGAGAGAGAGAGAGAGAGAGAGAGAGAGAGAGAGAGAGAGAGAGGAAGGAGGGAGGGGATGGGGGTGTCTGTGCCCGTGTGATACAATGTGATCCGGTAGGTGATTCAATCATGATACGTTTTATAATGAGATTTGAGGGAGACTTCGAGCGGCAACAAGTGTGTTACTGATAGCGGTCTGCAGTAGATTGGTTACTGTTGCTTATTGCATTGTTGCTATCAGACTGTAACAGTAGATGTGCCGTGGATAACAACCTATTAAAGAACACGAGTACTTTTGTAAAATCAATGAAGAAGAACAACTGATGCTCTTAGGAACTTCAGTCATATTTATGTGATAAATACAATTCAACTACATCACGTAACGACACTACAACCAAATCTACATCTACAACTTCAATAATCGCAAAGCCTTCGGAACCCTAATAGAGTGTTGTAGGCTGTTAAGGGAAGGGCGAAGAGCGGGTCTCTGATCTACATTCGCTCCGATTGCCGTGTAAATGCCGTTTAAG
>NC_061853.1:8635973-8638473 GCF_019202785.1 Penaeus chinensis | reverse complement strand
TGATTGCTGAAATTAGCAGGGTTTTTTTTTATACGCTCAACTATTTTTGCATGTAATAGCACTCGCACAAACATGAAATTGACGAGATAATACTTATCAATATCCTACACGGCGAGGGGGATTTAATCAGCGATGAAGAGTTTAAGGATATTAATTAGAGAGACCCCCCCCCCCCCCCTGATTCCCGTCCTTTCCTCTCTCTCTCTCTCTCTTCTAGGGAATAAGGGGATCCTAGTGCCTTTGATGTTTGTTAAATAATTGTTGTTGAGTTTATAGGAAAGTCTCCTCTTCCTCTTCGCCCTTTCCACTCCCTTTTCCTTTCCCTCTTTCTGCCTTTCTCTTCCCTACCTCTTCTTCCCTTTTTCTATTTTTTCCTTCTCGTTTCCGCCTCTTCTCCGCCTTTTCTTTCCCTCGCTTTCCTTCCTATGACCTCGATATGACGAACGCTTCTGGAGACGAATTTGATTCCGAATCCTTTTAAGACAATCAGGAACTTCCCCTCCCCCCCCATCCCCCCCATACCCCTTGTCTTCTTACACCCCCTAACTCCACCCTAACCCCCCACAACCTAGTCCGCAATTCCCATTCCTTACTTCGTATCCCCAACCCCTCAACTTCCCCCCCCTACCCCCTGCCTTTGAACTCCCCCTGCCTACTTTATACCTTGTCTCCTTACCCCCCCCACCCCCCTGTTCCTTCCATAACGCTCCCCCTCCCTACCCCCTACCCCCCACTCCGTATTCTCCCCTTCCGTACTCCCTTCACTCTCCGCCCTCCCTCCTCCCTCCCCCCCTCCTCCCTCCCCCCTCCCCCTCCCCCTTCCCCCTCCACCCTCCCTACCTACACTCCTCAACTTCCCCACCCCTTACTTCCCCTTCTTACTCCCTCCCCTCCACTTCCTAACTCCCCACTCCTTCCCTTAACGTTCGATGTAGCGTCCCAACCTGTGCACTGGCATAGAGGGCCTTGCAACATTGCAACCTCACTACGACCTCGCGTCAACGGATTACCGGATTACTGGATTACCGGAGGAAGGGGATGGGGACAGGGAAGGAAAGTGGGAAGGAATAGAGAGAAGGAGAGAAGGTGGAGGGAACATGGAGGAGAGAAAGAAAAGGAGAGGGGAAGGAGGGAAGATGGAGTGGAGAGAAAGAGAGGGGAAGTAGGGAAGATGGAGGGGTGAGGGAGAAGGAGAGGAGGAGGGAAGATGGAGGGGAGAGAGAGAAAGAGAGGGGAAGGAGGGAAAATCGGAGCGTATGAGGGAGAAGGAGAAGGGAAAGAGGGAATATGGAGGGAGAGAGGGAAGGAGAGAAGATGGAGGGGAGAGAGAAAAGAGAAGGGAAGGAGGGAAGATGGATGGGAGAGGGGAAGGAGGGAGAGGGAGAAAGAGAGGGCTGGAATGAAGGAAAGGGGAGAGGATACAGTTAGGAAGAGAGTCGGAGGGGGAGAGGGGAGAAAAGGGGAGATGGAGGAAAAGAAGAGGATGGCCGAGAAGAACAAAGAGTGTAATGAAAGAGTGAAAAAAAAGGGAAAGAGAGGAGTAAATGAGAGCAAGAGAAGGTAGAAGAGGGGATGGAATAAGGGAAGAGTGAGAAGAGGGGAAAGAGGGATAAATAAGGGAAGGAAAAGAAAAAGGGGGGAAGAGAAACTAGAAGGGCGATTCAAGGGAAGTAGAATAAAAGAAAAGAAAGGTAAGAAGAGGGGAAAAGAGGGATAAGTGAGAGAAAGGACAAATAAGAGGGATTAAGAAGTAGAATGGGGAACAAGAGAAAGAACGAGATGACAGACGGGAATTTAAAAAAAAAATGAAAAGGAAAAAGAGAGGGGACGGAGAGGGGTGTTATCTCCCCTTTACGAGCGGAGTGAGAAGCGGGACTTACCGGAAGGGATTTACTACAAGGGGGGATTTCGGCCGCACAAGTATTTGAGAAGAGGATTGGTAATTTTTCAGCCGCGATTCCGGGTGTTGGAGATTCGTGTGGGGGGGGGGAATGGGGGGGGGATGGGGATCAATTTTTTGGGGAGGTTGTGGATGACGTTGTTGTTGTTTCTGTTGTTGTTGTTGTTGGATTTCTTGGGCCCTCTTCCTATTAGTTATAGTAATATTGTTATTTCCATTTTTATTGTTATTACCATTTTTATTGTTATTACCATTGGTTATAGTATAATTATTTTCCAGTTATTATTATTATTATTATTATTATTATTATTATTATTATTATTATTGCTATTTTGTTGCAGTTATTAATATTATTATTATTATTATTATTATTATTATTATTATTATTATTCATAAGGCAATTAGTATTCGTCTGTTGCTACACTATTATTACTCTTAACTACAAGCACCCCTACGACCTAACGACTTTTTTGTAAATGTTTTACAGCTCGTACTACTTCTAAAAGATCTACAGAGTAATGAATTATAACGTAAAAGCATTAAAGGAATAGGTTCAATCATCTCTCTGTTGGTCAAGTCGTTTTCCCACATGAACTGGGC
>NC_061853.1:8620973-8623473 GCF_019202785.1 Penaeus chinensis | reverse complement strand
CTCTCTCTCTCTCTCTCTCTCTCTCTCTCTCTCTCTCTCTCTCTCTCTCTCTCTCTCTCTCTCTCTCTCTCTCTCTCTCTCTTTCTCTCTCTCTTTCTCTCTCTCTTTCTCTCTCTCTTTCTCTCTCTCTTTCCTCTCTTTCTCTCTCTTTCTCTCTTTCTCTCCTCTTCTCTCTCTCTCCTCCTCCTCTCTCTCTCTCTCCTCCTCCTCCTCCTCCTCCTTCTCACTCTCTCTCACTCTCTCTCTCTCTCTCTCTCTCTCTCTCTCTCTCTCTCTCTCTCTCTCTCTCTCTCTCTCTTTCTGTGCTTCTTCATTATCCCCCTCCTACCCCTCCCATTCTCTCCCTTTTCCCCACGGCCTCATTGTTGTTTACCCCTCCCTCTTCCCCACCTTTCCCTCCCTTCTCTCTCCCTCATCCCCCCCCTCTCCCCCGCACCTCCTGCTCCTCACGTACACACCGTAGAACAAAATGGAACAGCGCAGTTAAATTATTTGTTCATTAGTAATAAAACCCGTGAACAAACCCTACACCTCTGGCACCCCCATAATTAAAAAAAAAAGGAAAATAATGATAAGGACATTTTAAGTAGATGTGATGGCAGTATAGAGAAAGTAAAACGGATGAGTACATTTCGAATTGATTTAATGGCAACGTGGGAAAAGAGTGAGGATCAGTGTAATTTAAGTAGCTTTGATGGAACACTGAATACGCGGCGTTTTATTCCTTTCATTCCTTTATCCAAGTTATCTTTATTAGTCCTTCCGTTTCCTCATTCACGAGTTAAATGCCCGGGAGATTAGAAGCGATTTCCGGAAACATTCGGACAAACTTTTTATTTCATTTTTCATTCGTTTGTTATTGTTGTTGTCGATGTTATTATGATTCATTGTTGCCATTATTATTATTATTGCTGTTGCTGTTGTTATGGTTTTGTTAGTTATTTTTGTGAAGACGAACTAATGAAGTGCGAGGACGACCTGATGGCCTTCCGATGATGTTTGCTTTCGTCCTTGTGGCTATTGATCATATGGAAGAGGGGGGGAGGGTACTAAAGGGAGGGGAGAGAAGCGCTAGGGAGAGGGAGGGGGAGCGAAAGGGAGAGAATTGGGGAGTGGGGGAAGGAGTACTAGAGAGGGGAGGGGATGCTATAGAGAGTGGGGGGGGGGGTTGCTACAGAGAGGGGAAAGGAGGGGACTGGGGTGGAGTGTCTTTCTTTTTCTTACTATTTGACGGAATGGGGGTGGGGGAAGGGCAGGAGTGGTGTTCCGGTAGGAGCAGGTAGGGGGTGGGGGGTTAGGGGCAAAGAGCGTGGGGGGGTGGAGTGTCCTTTGAGGGAGGGGAGTTTAAAAGGAGTGTTTTTTTGTGGGATTGGAGTGCTCTTGAGGGTGGGGGGAAGAGAGAGGGAGTGGGGGTTGGGAAGGGGGTGTGAGCATTCCTTAAGGGGTAGGGATGGTGGGCAGGAAGGTAGGGACGAAGGTAAGTCGCTATTAGTTCGTCAATATTTCGCTAATGACGGAGGTATTCGAAGCGATAATCGTAAATAAAAAAAATAACGGAACAATGCGTAGCGAACGAGTGATCAAGAGACTGAAGTTAAAGACAAATAAATCGCTTTTGGAATTCGACGGAATCGTGTTGTGGGACGGAGGGGGAGGGGGGGGGGCGCAGGACTGTTAGGATAGGCTTGGAGGGGAAGGGGGGAGGAGGTTGGAGGGGTAAGCAGGGGTGTTAGGATAGGCTTGGAAGGGAGGGGGGGCGAGGTTGGCGGTAAGGGCAGTCCTTCTACCGAGTTTCATGTTTTTGTTGTGTTTGTTTACTCTCGAGCGTGGTTGGCTAGGGCGTGTTCGAGGGCTCAGGTTCGGAAGGGGGGAGTGGGGGGTGGGGGGTGTTGGGCGTGTGTGTTTGGGTGGGGCGTAGGACACGTAAGAGGAAGGAGGAGGGGCGTATGAGAGGAGGAGGAGGAGGAGGAGGAGGAGGAGGAGGAGGAGGAGGAGGAGGAGGAGGCGGAGGAGGAGGAGGAGGGGGGGGGTGCGCGTATGAGTGGGGGAGGAGGGGCGTGTGGGGGGGGAGAAGAAGGGGCGTATGAGAAGGGGGGGGGAGGGAGGCGTAAGGTAAATGTCATGGCCTCAAATGGGGGAGACACTGCGTAGCCACGTACACTTTGCGTCACCTATATCGATATGCCTTTCGAGGGGGGTGGGGGCGAGGGAGGGAGGGGTGGAGGTGAGGGTGGTGGGTGGGGGCGAGGGAGGGAGGGGTGGAGGTGAGGGTAAGGGTGAGGTTGATATGAGAGGATATACAAGATAAGTCAGTGAGGGGTAACGTAACTCCCCTGCTCTCCCCCTTTCTCTCTGTTTCCCCTTCTCATGGTTTGTTCTTTGGTATCAGATGATGAGATGGGAGAAGGGATAGAGAAGAATGAGGGAAAGGAGAGAAAGAAGAAATAGAAGATGGAAGACAGACAGACAGACCGAGAGCACGAGAAGAGAGAGAGGAGAT
>NC_061853.1:8611762-8616762 GCF_019202785.1 Penaeus chinensis | reverse complement strand
ACGTGGTGGAGTGAGGGGAGGAGGGGAGTGGAGAGGAGAGGAGAGGGGAGGAGGACTGGGTAGGAAGGGGAAGGGGAAGAGGAGTGGGTAGGAAGGGAGAGGGGAGGACGACTGGGTAGGAGGGGGAAGGGGATGAGGAGTGGGTAGGAAGGGAGGAGAGAGGAGGGGAGGAAATGAGAGTGTAGGGGAGTAGAGAGGGGCGAGGAAGGGGAAAGGAGAGAGGGAAGAGGAAGGGGGAAGGGGACGCGGGAGAGAAGGGGTGGAAAGGGAGAAGGGAAGGGATAGGAGAGAAGCTAGAGGAAGGAAAGAAACGAGAGGAAGGAGGAAAGATAGAAGCGAGAGAAGGGAGGGAGGGAGGAAGGAAAGAAGCGAGAGAAGAGAGAGAGGAAAGAAGCGAGAGGAGGGAGGGAGGGAGGAAGGAAAGAAGCGAGAGAAGAGAGGGAGGAAAGAAGCGAGTGAGGGAGAAAGGGAGGAAGGGAGGGAGGAGAGGAGGAAAGGAAGCTGGCAGGAAAGGAGGAGGTGCGGGCGAGCGTGCTTCAGGTGCGATTCACACCTAGCTCCTTCCTCTTTTAGCCCGAGACTGATTGCACATGCTCACTGCTGTCTCGCGTGGGGAGCGATCGTGGAAGGGGAAGAGGCAGGGACACAAGAAAGGGGAAGAAGCAGGGGAACAGGAAAGGGGAAATAGCAGGGACACAAGAAGGGGAAGAGGCAGGGGAATGGGAGAGGGAATGTGAAGAGGAATAGGGAGGGGAAGAGGAAGACGGAGAGGCAGGGATACAGAAAGGGAAAGAGGCAGGGAGCAGGAAGCGGCACAGGAAGGGGAGGAGGAAGGGCAAGAGACAAGGGAATGGGAAGAGGGATAAGCACGGATACAGGAAGGGGGAAAAGGCAGGGAAATAGGAAAGGGAATATAAACAAGAGAGAAGGGAATTGGAACAGTAACAAGACGAACAATATAATATGAAACGAGAAGGGGAAAAAGAAGGGGAATAGGGGGTGGAGACGGGAGGGAGGGGGGAGGGGTAAGCGGGAGACAGGGTTGGTTGAGGGGGGAGGGGGGGTAAGGGGCGCGGGTGCTTGACTTCAATAATCGCGAGCTTATTTTGTCATCACGTAGCATTAACACGCCCGATTTGGGAAGGGACGTCGGCGGAGAGTATGTCGCATGCGTAGACAGATAGATTGATAAATAAATAAACAATATTTACATAAATATATTGATATATGCACAGTAAATGACTAGGAATAATATTTGATGATGACGACGAGGAGGGTGTTGATGTGATGATGGATGATGATGATGATGATGATGATGATGATGATGATGATGAGTTGATGATGATGATGAGTGATGATGAGGGTGATGTTTATGATGATATGGGGAAGGGGAGGAAGGAAAATAATAATATAATAATCAATATAATAATAAAAAAGAAGAAAAAAGATAAATAAAAAGAAGAAGAAGAAGATGAGAAGAAGTAGTGGGAAAGAGAATGATATGTAATACAGAAAATAAACATTTTTATATAAGACACGCTTCATATCCAGCACGGAGGGGGGGGGGGGGGTATCTGCCACGTATGCCAATCGGCTCGGCACCACACTCTATACACAGGACCAACTCAGGACCGAATCCTGAAGGGTTTCCCCTCAATACTTATTTGCCCACCCCAACACACAACACACACACACACACACACACACACACACACACACACACATTAACACCTACCCCACACATGATTTTTAAACGATTGTCAAAAAAGATTTTCAATTTTTTTTTCACTACAGGTGAATAATGAATATTAATCAAATTCCAATGCTCGTGACACAACCCGTTCATACTTACCGACACCTGCCAAAAACCATAGCCCTTGTGTGTGACCCTTGCTATCAGCTGTGACAAGTAGGTCCTGCTACACGCGAAATGGGGTTGGCAAAGAGCAGTGCCGGTATTGTCAGTCAACTCCACGCATGTTAAAAAAAAAAAAAAAAAAAAAAAAAAAAAGACGTGATGATGAGTAAGAATGTGCGATCGTGTTTTTTTTTTGTTTTTTTTTTGCGTTTTTAGGTCATGGTGGATTTCTTGTCCCATATTTCTTACGTTTCTTATTCGGAAAAAATTAACTATTGTATTTTAAATTCGCCGTGACGTGGAAGGGGGGAGGGAGGTCAATGACATCCACACACTCCCCCCCCCCCCCACATATTTTACTTCCCTTCTTTCCTTTCTATTCTCCCTCCCTCCTTCCCTTCCCTTCCCTTCCCTCCCCTCCCCTCCCCTCCCCTCCCCCCCCCTTTCCTTCCCTTCCCTCCCCTTCCCTTCCCTCCCCTTCCCTTCCCTTCCCTTCCCTTCCCCTCCCTTCCCTTCCCTTCCCTTATCTTCCCTTCCCTTCCCTCCTCCCTCCCTCCCCCACCCCCCGCCCGAAGTGCCTGGAAGGAAGCCCGGATTCGGCGGGGCTTCCTCTGCGCATCTTACCTGAGTCCACGAGCGGGCGCGCGCGCACACACACCCTTGGGAGATGTCACTTGCCTTTCACTCCGCTCTCTTAAACCTGACACCGCATTCAGCCCATGCAAATGACCCCGGGCGCGATATACTAAGGCCGAGGGTGTTTATATTTAGATAAAAATTGTGCGCGGGTGAGTGGCAGTGTTCAGGTCTTTTCGGTGCGTGCTGATTGATCGCTCGGGGTCGCCTTCGGTTCAGGGCCGATGCGGGGATGAACTTCTGCCTTGGACTCATTTACTCACCGTTTTTTTTTTTTTCTCTATCTCTTCTCTTCTCTCTTTTCTCTTCTCTCTTCTCTTTTCTCTCCTTCTCCTTCTCCTTCTCCTTCTCCTCCCTCTCCTTCTCCTTCACTTTCCCCCTCTACTTTTCCTTCTCTCTCTCCTTCACCTTCTCCCTCCACTTCTCCTTCTCTCTCTCCTTCTCCTTCTCATTCTCATTCTCATCTCCTCTCCCTCTCCCTCTCCTTCTTCCCTCTCCCTTCCTCCATCTCCCTCCGACCCTTCTCCCTCTCCTTCTCTTTCCTATCTCCTTCTCCTTCTCTTCTCTTCCGCCATCATCATAATAATTGATATCATCATCATAATAATTGATATCATCATCATAATAATTGATATCATCATCATAATAATTGATATCATCATCATAATAATTGATATCATCATCATAATAATTGATATCATCATCATAATAATTGATATCATCATCATAATAATTGATATCATCATCATAATAATTGATATCATCATCATAATAATTGATATCATCATCATAATAATTGATATCATCATCATAATAATTGATATCATCATCATAATAATTGATATCATCATCATAATAATTGATATCATCATCATAATAATTGATATCATCATCATAATAATTGATATCATCATCATAATAATTGATATCATCATCATAATAATTGATATCATCATCATAATAATTGATATCATCATCATAATAATTGATATCATCATCATAATAATTGATATCATCATCATAATAATTGATATCATCATCATAATAATTGATATCATCATCATAATAATTGATATCATCATCATAATAATTGATATCATCATCATAATAATTGATATCATCATCATAATAATTGATATCATCATCATAATAATTGATATCATCATCATAATAATTGATATCATCATCATAATAATTGATATCATCATCATAATAATTGATATCATCATCATAATAATTGATATCATCATCATAATAATTGATATCATCATCATAATAATTGATATCATCATCATAATAATTGATATCATCATCATAATAATTGATATCATCATCATAATAATTGATATCATCATCATAATAATTGATATCATCATCATAATAATTGATATCATCATCATAATAATTGATATCATCATCATAATAATTGATATCATCATCATAATAATTGATATCATCATCATAATAATTGATATCATCATCATAATAATTGATATCATCATCATAATAATTGATATCATCATCATAATAATTGATATCATCATCATAATAATTGATATCATCATCATAATAATTGATATCATCATCATAATAATTGATATCATCATCATAATAATTGATATCATCATCATAATAATTGATATCATCATCATAATAATTGATATCATCATCATAATAATTGATATCATCATCATAATAATTGATATCATCATCATAATAATTGATATCATCATCATAATAATTGATATCATCATCATAATAATTGATATCATCATCATAATAATTGATATCATCATCATAATAATTGATATCATCATCATAATAATTGATATCATCATCATAATAATTGATATCATCATCATAATAATTGATATCATCATCATAATAATTGATATCATCATCATAATAATTGATATCATCATCATAATAATTGATATCATCATCATAATAATTGATATCATCATCATAATAATTGATATCATCATCATAATAATTGATATCATCATCATAATAATTGATATCATCATCATAATAATTGATATCATCATCATAATAATTGATATCATCATCATAATAATTGATATCATCATCATAATAATTGATATCATCATCATAATAATTGATATCATCATCATAATAATTGATATCATCATCATAATAATTGATATCATCATCATAATAATTGATATCATCATCATAATAATTGATATCATCATCATAATAATTGATATCATCATCATAATAATTGATATCATCATCATAATAATTGATATCATCATCATAATAATTGATATCATCATCATAATAATTGATATCATCATCATAATAATTGATATCATCATCATAATAATTGATATCATCATCATAATAATTGATATCATCATCATAATAATTGATATCATCATCATAATAATTGATATCATCATCATAATAATTGATATCATCATCATAATAATTGATATCATCATCATAATAATTGATATCATCATCATAATAATTGATATCA
>NC_061853.1:8604262-8606762 GCF_019202785.1 Penaeus chinensis | reverse complement strand
TATTATCATTATCATCATTACTATAATTTTAAATGTAGTATCATTATCATTATTATTGTTATTATTTTTGTTTATCATTATCATCATTATTCTCATAATTATCAACATTATCATTATCATTATCATTATTACTGTATAATTAATTACTATCATCATCATCCTCATCCTCAATTTATCATTATTGAAGATAATGATGATGATGATGATGATGATGTGATGATGATGATGATAATATTGATGTTGATAATGACGATGCTGATGGTAATGATATTTATATCAGTGATAGTAACAGTAACGGCAGTAGTAGTAGTAATAATAATAATAATAACAATAATAATCATTATTATTATTATCATTATCATTAATGTAACTGAAAAATATCAATCTTCACTATCATAGAACTATCACAACAGATGTCACAACTACACCATCATCATGAATTCACCATTGACATTATCAGTCATACTAGTTCACTATTCAGAATGATCAAAGACGTTATCACAAAATAACTACTGTCAAAACTAGACTTAGAAACATACATTCAGTACGTACATGGAAACACACATACATACATACATACGTACATATAAACATACATACAGACATACATACATACACAGAAACATACATGCATACATAGAACATACATACATACATACATCCACAGAAACATACATATCGACATACATAATACACATAAATACACAAACATACATACATTCGTACATAGAAACATACATACATACATATACATGCGCACATAGAAACAAACACACATTCAGACAAACATATATACATACATAAGTATATAGAAACATACATACATACATAAGTATATAGAAACATACATACATACATAAGTATATAGAAACATACATACATAAGTACATAAAAACATACCTTCTTACATACATACGTACATAGAAACACACACACACATACATACGTACACACATACGTACATAGAAACATACAGACAATGATACAATACTATCAGGCTGGTCACCAATGCTGTCACCATCACTCTCATTATCGTTGTTATTATTATGGAATCGATCACTTATGTACCCATCTCCCTTATCATGACAAACATGCGGTTTCGATCACAACAAGAAAAATATTAGTTAAATATGTGGAGGAATAAACGTATTTTTACGACAAGTATACATGTACAGTATGGAAGCCTATGTATGTATGTATGTATGTATGTATGTATGTATGTATGTATGTATGTATGTATGTATGTATGTATGTATGTATGTATGTATGTATGTATGTATATAGGTAAGCATGTAAGCATGATGCACGTATGTATGTTTGTATGAATGTTCGCATGATGCACGTATGTATGTATGTATGTATGTACGTACGAAAGTATATTCTGTGCAAGTATGTCTGGTGGCCTATCTATGTTTATATACATGCATCTAAATATTTGTCTAAAGGTCCGCGTGTGTGTGTGTGTGTGTGTGTGTGTGTGTGTGTGTGTGTGTGTGTGTGTGTGTGTGTGTGTGTGTGTGTGTGTGTGTGTGTGTGTGTGTGTGTGTGTGTGTGTGTGTGTGTGTGTGTGTGTGTGTGTGTGTGTGTGTGTGTGTGTGTGTGTGTGTGTGTGTGTTTGTGTGTGTGTGCGTGTGTGTGCCTATGTATTTGTATGTATGTATAAACGACCACACATGACACCGCGAGAAAAATATTACACTTTAGCAAACGAAAGAATAAAATAAAAAAAAAATTAAAAAGCACATTTCCAATTTTTTCAGACTGTAGATCCATCAAAGACAAATTCCTCCTCTCCACGACACCAACAAATACGGAATTTTCCCCCCTTTTAGAACTCGTTAATTCAACACTGAGTTTTTTTTTACTTCGAATCTGATTTCTCTCTCTCTCTGGGGTCATTATCCTTTTCTTGTATTTTATTCTGCACTATCATTTCCAATCCACACTGAGCACCTTTATCTCCTATGTACGAAATGCTAATAATATATTTTTTTTATTTCCTTAAACTTTCCGTCTAGGAAGAAAATATACGCAAAACACTCACGATTCTTTACTACGAACTGCGAAATTATATTCATTCGATTTTTTTTGCATGTTGAGAGGATTCTGTTGATAGGCCTACAAAATCGACTTGAACGTGAGTGTGAGACGAGAATCGAGGAATCAAGTGGTCTTAATTTGGTGGCACTTAAGAGAGAAGAGAGAGAATCGAAGAATCAAGTGGTCTGAGTTTGGTGGCACTTAGTGAGAGCGGATGTCAGTGCCACAGAGCCACGTATCACTAAAGTTGCCCCATCCTGCTCGCCTGTTTCCTTTGCTGTTGAGCCAGAAACAGCTGCGATTCTTGCGCTAGTGCTCTCTAACAGCTTGGTGTTTACGGCTGTGAAGGCTGTGTCAGGGTGTTTAAGGGGCCTAGTGGAACATGCCAGACATTAAAATCGATGTCAAGAGCCTTTTCCTCTACCAAAGACGAAAAAGACCCGATATCCGTACCAAAGCC
>NC_061853.1:8564262-8574262 GCF_019202785.1 Penaeus chinensis | reverse complement strand
CCAGTGTCGATTATCCTGAAATGATATTATCAGTCATTAAGTTCCATTATTTGCCCTGATGAATTCAGTATTCTTATTACGTTGTGTGTACATGGCAATTTGAGTACAATATTTTGGAAGAAATAGTTTTGTTAGTCTAGAACATGTTTCGCACAGGAGCCAGAGACTCTGTAAGTTGGAGGCGGGCTTACTCTTTTACAACTGATGATAGTAAATGCTAATAAAAAAAACAGTAATAAGAAAGTAGGCATATATTGTAAGCAATTTTCTTTTGTAAGTATGCCCCGTGAGAGACGAAATGTCCGCTTATTGCTGGAAAGACTCTCAACATTGGGTGACAAGCAGCTTCAGGCAAGATGCCCTCAGGCTGGATGATTTCGGGTAGCGGGCCGTGGGTTGCTGACCTTTCTCTAGAGTGCCATTTTCAGTAAGTTCATATTTTGGTGCTTGCTTCTTGTCGCATCTACAGCTCGGAAGCGTAAGGCTGAATTTACTCCCGTGTATTGAGTGGTATTTATTTGGCTTTAGCGTAAGCTCTAGGTAGTATAACATAGCGGAATTCTAAGGTTGTTGACTCCGGGCAAGTCTCGCAACTAGACTGACATAACCTCGTATTGCATTTTGCAACGAACTCATCCCATCGTTAGTTTTTGATGAGAAACGGAAAACGAACCTAAACACATCTCATGCCGAGCTAATGATAATCAGGAAATTTCTACTTGTAACTTTTCCTGCAATCTCGTCAACATTCAAGGACGGACATATGCTCCCAAAGCTTTCAATATGGTCACTTAGTAAGGTCATAGTGCTTTTCTGGATATGTTTATGTGTTGCACGGCTATCATCTATTGCGGAAATGTTTGCCCTTGTGGAACGTTTTTTTGTGATATCTAATTGGGTAGTTATTTGTTCTCCCTTTATTTGGTCACTATGTGTTTTGCTTGAAAAAAAAGGCTGGTTCTCTTTTGATTTTGAATCCGAAAGTTAATCGATTTTTTTTTTTGTTTGGTCCATTATTTATGACCCTAACTAACTGCACAGGATTGGAAGATCTCATCACATTATCGTATCACATTCCAAATGTTTTCTGATACACCAACTAAGTAATTGTTTACGAAGGGCTAAACAGTTTAGTTTAGTTTAATCCTTTATTTACCACCCTGGCTAACTGCACAGTCGTGGGCAAGCTGTGGTACATTTGATGCATGGTCATAACGTTATAATATTATAACTTTATAATGGTATTATATTTGAATATAGGCTATAACATTATTATAATTAGTACTATATCAGTTAAAGTAAAGGAACAATTACACAGTCCTTTATCTACTCATCTGCTACGCCGGCGTACAGCTTGGGCGTGGAAATGAATTGCTACCTTTGATATGCGGTCATGTGATACTACATTCCAAATTTAGGATACAACATAAGTATATCTTCTAAGACATCAGATGATATGAAATCGTTACATAGTTCTCCGTACCTCATGCTAGGTGGTCTGAAAGGCTGTAACACATGGCACTCTAAGATATAATGTACAAGTGTTCGCTTATATCCTTCATTACATAGTTGACACTTAGTTTCTTCGACAATACAAACTGTACTGACCTGCCAATACAATCTATATTCAAGCCCGATTCTTGCGGTCACAATATCACACGGTCTTGTTCTTTTTATATAAACCATAGATGAATGAATCTTGCGTAAACCGGTCATAGTGCCTTATGATACAACTTTCAGTGCGTTGAGAATTTATCAACTCTGTCAAGTCCTCTTTGAAGGAAGCTTTAATGGTGTATAAGATCTTAGAAAGAGGTACGCCAAGATCTATATCCACACTTTGCCTGTCACATGCTGACTCTGCTTGGCGATCAGCATGATCATGCCTAAGGATTTTCCGACATGCGATGGAATCCAAACAAAAATTATATCATGGCCTCGTTCTTTTGCACTGATGCCAATTGCAATATTTCCTGCACCTTTGTCTAGAGTGTTCAGAGCCTGGAGAGCACTCTGTGAATCGCAGAAAATTACCCCTGAGCCTTGATTCAATAGAAATTCGGTGGCCATGAGTATTCCTGCCAACTCTTACAATCCTGGTGTTTCAAAATATTGTTTTATAAACAACAAAAACGCATCCTGCTCTGGGGGGACACTATCTTTTTTTTGGGGCAGTAATGTAATATACAATTAGGTCCGACATTTTTCCACGGTGGAACAGAACGTCCACGTAGGGTCTTAGTTATGTGACATCTGGCGTTTCGACACCGTAGATTTTAAACAGTTCTTATTTACAATCTGACTATGGGTGCAATCGGGTGACTCTGCTTGCTGGTCAGGATGCAGGGGTCAGCTAGCAACGATGACTCAGTGTAATCATTGGTCCCCCCCTGCTACAAGTCATCATAAATTAGTACACTAATGGTAAATATCCTTGTCTGTATTTACTGCGTATGCTGTGTTAAATATGATAACCACCATTAATGATATGAGAGAATTCTAGCACATAAGGCTATATTCTGAAATATGCTATAGGGAATTATGCTAAAATTTAGGGGCGCATCGAGGAAGGGGGGGGGGGGACACCACACCCTCTACATCTTTCTGTTGGCGAAGACCTTCCCTTATTCAGCAAATAAGGGAAGGAATGGAGAGAGAGAGAGAGAGAGAGAGAGAGAGAGAGAGAGAGAGAGAGAGAGAGAGAGAGAGAGAGAGAGAGAGTACGATATATATATGTATATGTATATATATATATATATATATATATGTGTGTGTGTGTGTGTGTGTGTGTGTGTGTGTGTGTGTGTAGATAGATAGATAGACAGACAGAGAGAGAGTGAGAGAACAAACAATTAGGTATAACCCTGCTGTGTAACTCACATAGATTACAAAACATGTGACGCGAGAGTGTGTTTGTCTCTTCTCTACAAAAACTGTTCATACTGTGATCCATATTCAGTTTTCTTTTGATACTGAATAACAACAGATATCTTGATAATTGCGTTACGCCTTAATCATTACTACTACTATCGCAATTGGACAGAAAAGTATCGTTCATACTTTTCATTCAGTTATTTATACACAAGACAAAGAGAGAAGGAGAAAAAGATATACGTAATAAAAATATAAAAAAACGCCCAAAAGTGAAAAAATCCTGAGCATCATGAATTTTAATCTGTATATCATTTCCACACAAAACAAACAGAGAAAAACGAAGACGATACCCAGTTCACAAAAAAAAAAAACGTTAAACAATTCTGAAACTTGCTTAGTTACAGCCCATCATGAAATCTAATCTGTATTTCATATTCAGACAAAATAAACAGAGAAAAAAAGAATTCTATTCCCAATAAAAACACTAACAAAACGTGGCAAAAACGTAAAAAAAATAAAAAAAATCCTTAAACCTGCTTAGTTACAAACCACCATGATGATTAATCTGAATTTCATTTTCAAACTAAACAGAAAAAGGACGAAAATAAACCAATAAAAAACATGATCAAAACGCACAAAAAACGTAAAAAAAATCTTAAAAACTGCTTAGTTCCCGATCACCATGAGAGTCGCGCTGCCCCTCCCTCCCTCCCTCCCTCCCTCCCTCCCCCCTCCCTCCCTCCGCTATACAACGAACATCATGAACTGACCTTGAACTGCGATAAACGACAGGATGCGTCTGTCCATGTGTCTCACGCCCACGCTCGCATAACACCCACCCACCCCACACCCTTAGCCCACTACCCACCCGAAACCCTCAGCCCACTACCCGCCCGGCACCCTTTGTCCACTACCCACTGCACACCCTTAGCCCACTCCCCACCTGGCACCCTCAGCCCACTACCCACCCGGCACCCACTACTACACTCTAGCTTTCAATCCACTGCCCATACCTTTACATTTATCGGACTATCCATACCCACACCATTAACCCACTACCCAACCCTCCACCCGCTATTCATTCCTGTATCCTCAACCCACCGGCCACCTTCATATCCTCGAAACACTACCCACCCCCTCAAACTTAACACACCACCTTAACCCACCTCCCCTCCCCCTCTTCCTCAGCCCACCGGCAACCAACCTACCCTCCCCTTAACCCACCTACCCTCCTGCTCTACCCACCGGCGACCCACTTACCTTCTCTCTGCCCTTCAACCCACCGGCGACCTACCTACCCTCCCCATCATCCACCGGCAACCCACCAACCCTCCCCCTCTCCCTCAATCCACCAGCAGCCCACCTCCCCTCCCCCTCTCCTTCAACCTACCAGCAGCCCACCTCCCCTCCCCCTCCTCCCTTAACCCCCCACCAGCCCACTTCCCCTCCCCCTTCCCCTCAACCCACCACCAGCCCACCTCCCCTCCCCCTCAACCCACCAGCCCACCTCCCCCCCCCCTTCCCCTCAACCAACCAGCATCCCACCTCCCCTCCCCTCCTCCCTCAACCCCCCACCAGCCCACCTCCCCTCCCCTCCTCCCTCAACCACCCACCAGCCCACCTCCCCTCCCCTCCTCCCTCAACCCACCAGCAGCCCACCTCCCCTCCCCTCCTCCCTCAACCCACCAGCAGCCCACCTCCCCTCCCCCTCCCCCTCCCCCCCTCAACCCACCTACCTCCTCCCTCAACCCCCCACCAGCCCACCTCCCCTCCCCCTTCCCCTCAACCCACCAGTAGCACACCTCTCCTCCCCTCCTCCCTCAACCCACCAGCAGCCCACCTCCCCTCCCCTCCTCCCTAAACCCACCAGCAGCCCACCTCCCCTCCCCCTCCCGTTCCCCCTCAACCCACTTCCCTCCTCCCTCAACCCCCCACCAGCCCACCTCCCCTCCCCCTTCCCCTCAACCCACCACCAGCCCACCTCTCCTCCCCCTCGCCCCACCAGCCCTCCTCCCCTCCCTCTTCCCCTCAACCCACCACCAGCCCACCTCCCCTCCCCTCCTTCCCTCAACCCACCAGCAGCCCACCTCCCCTCCCATCCTCCCTAAACCCACCAGCAGCCCACCTCCCCTCCCCCTCCCCCCTCAACCCACTTCCCTCCTCCCTCAACCCCCCACCAGCCCACCTCCCCTCCCCCTTCCCCTCAACCCACCACCAGCCCACCTCCCCTCCCCCTCAACCCCACCAGCCCACCACCCCTCCCCCTCAACCCACCAGCCCACCTCCCCTCCCCCTCAACCCACCACCAGCCCACCTCCCCTCCCCCTCAACCCACCAGCCCACCTCCCCTCCCCCTTCCCCTCAACCCACCACCAGCCCACCTCCCCTCCCCCTCAACCCACCAGCCCACCTCCCCTCCCCCTTCCCCTCAACCCACCACCAGCCCACCTCCCCTTCCCTCCTCCCTCAGCCTCCGACCAGCCCACCTCCCCTCCCCCCTCCCCCTCAACCCACCAGCAGCCCACCTCCCCTCTCCCTCCCCTCTCAACCCACCAGCAGCCCACCTCCCCTTCTCCCTCAACCCACCAGCAGCCCACCTATACCCCCCAGCCCACCCCCACCCCGAACGACCACTTGTTGCATTCTTTCATCCTCGTCCACCTGACCTAGAATTGGTTCCACTTCCTGTCGCCTTTTTTGTGTTATTTCTGTTTATTTTTTTTAATGATTTCTCTGGTTTGGTTCTTTTTTTTATTGTCTGTTTGCTTGTTTCATATATTGATCTATTTTTAATTCCTGATCTTTTTATTGTTGGTCTGTTATCTATTTTTAGAGAGAGAGAGAAAGAGAGAGAGAGAGAGAGAGAGAGAGAGAGAGAGAGAGAGAGAGAGAGAGAGAGAGAGAGAGAGAGAATAAGAGATAGTAAGAGAGAGAGAGAGAGAGAGAGAGAGAGAGAGAGAGAGAGAGAGAGAGAGAGAGAGAGAGAGAGAGAGAGAGAGAGAGAGAGAGAGAGAGAGAGAGTAAGAGAGAGAGAGAGAGAGAGAGAGAGAGAGAGAGAGAGAGAGTAAGAGAGAGAGAGAGAGAGAGAGAGAGAGAGAGAGAGAGAGAGAGAGAGAGAGAGAGAGAGAGAATAAGAGAGAGTAAGAGAGAGAGAGAGAGAGAGAGAGAGAGAGAGAGAGAGAGAGAGAGAGAGAGAGAGAGAGAGAATAAGAGAGAGTAGGAGAGAGAGAGAGAGAGAGAGAGAGAGAGAGAGAGAGAGAGAGATAGTAAGATAGATAGATAGATAGATAGATAGAGAGAGAGAGAGAGAGAGAGAGAGAGAGAGAGAGAGAGAGAGAGAGAGAGAGAGAGAGGGAGAGAAATAAACTGATGAACCGATGGAATACAAAGACGAGCAGATTTATAGTTAGAATGACTGATAATAAGATAATTACATATGGAGACAGACAGACGATTAATCTGAAACCATGAAACACAGATGGATACACAGGACAATGGCATAAGAGACAGACAGACAGACTTAGACAACGATATATGTAAAGATGAACCGACACGACACAACAGGCAAAAAGATCCATATATGAACTAACAAATATGAACCACTAGACAAACTAGCTAACAAAAATGAACTAGCCTAATGATACAGAGAGACCGAGAGGCGAAATGAGAGCAGTCATGTCTACACAATTTGTAACAATTACACTCGTCCTGTGTTGCTGTGTCAAGGTTATGTATGGATCAACCACTTGCTGATATGTCATGGCAGGCATTCGCTCGTGTTTGTTTCTTGACACCTGGTGTTTTTTCTCCTTCCTTTTTTTTTTTTTTTTTTTTTTAACATCAAATCTTTCGATAACTTAGTATAAAAGCTCCTTATGTTACTTTGATTTATATAACCGTTAATTTGGCATGCTTTTCCAGATCAGGATATGATTTCAGCTTCATCTTTTGTTTGCAGATTTTCCCATGCTCATTTACGCAGCATTCGGTGATAATCTACGCACGTGGGTGTGGTAATTAACCTTATCCGGTGTGACGTCAATGTTTTAAAACTGACAGTACCAGTTAACGTTCGCCGGAAGGTGTTTGAGGATCTACAGAGAGCGGGTCTTTTAACTCCTGGAGCTAGAAAACGGCCATGCTGATATTTACTGTGAAATGTATTCATAGAAAGACCGATTTAGATACCCGCCTAGTGATGTATGGGATGCATATGGTAACCAATGTATATAGAATTCAATCAAATTCGACCGCGGTTCGATGACATTATCATCTCAAATTTTGTTTAGGTGGGAAATAGAAATGAGAGAAAATTCCTTCCCCTTGTCGTTCTTCTTCCCACGAAATCAGCCTCGAGTTCCAACAGCCGCGGGGGATCATTGCAGCCCAAACAACCAATTTCTCTTCATAAAAGGCGCAGCGGTGTCTTGCACTTCCTTATTTATTTGTTTATTTTACTTATTTTCGCACCAGGACAAACACATTCAACGTAACCCCCTCTAACAGGACGCAAGGGATAACGCTAGTGAGATAAACATCAATATAAAAATGAGAGTCACGTCCCCTCATCACACTGCAGGCCGTCTATCGTGGTGTGAGCACTGATAGCCATCTGACTCGTTGCACTCTCAAACTTGCCCACTCAGGCCCTTATTTACTGCTAAACATGAGGAATTATGCGATTGCATGAGGACCCTTACTTTCTCTGGGGTGGTTTGGTGAGGTAGGAACAGGGAGGAGAGAATGGAAGAGGAAGAGATAAGAAGGATAATTACAAGGAATAAGGAGTGGGGTGGGACCGTTTTGGAGAGACAAAACTAATGGAGGAGAGAGATAGTATGAGAGAAGAGTAGGTGGGGATGATATTAAAAGAGGAGATAGAGTAAAAACGAAACACAATACATAAGTAAAAATGAAAAGATATACAAAACAGTAGGATGAACTATTGAAATGCAGTAGGATTTAAAAAGTAAAAGCGGTGAATGTGACGCAGACGAAGAACCAGCCCTGGCTTACGCATTATTCAGATTGACTCATTAACCTCATGGTGATGTATGAAATCATGCCTTTGACATCAATATAAGCTTAATGAATTACGTTATACGTATCCTATGCTTTTGATATAGTATTTAATATACTCTGCATAAACATACAAGAAGTACCAATGATGTTCATGATGACACAAGGTAAACATAATAACCAAACAAAACCTGGATAACAAACATACAACTTCGGCATCGGCAAACAAAACAAAAAACGAAGAAACAGAAAACCGTTAGCAAAAATCCAAACAATGCAGGCCAGTCAACAACAACAACGCAAAAAAATCCAGTCAACCAGTAAAAGGCGGAAAGACCCGAGTGATTCCGAACGTCCTCGTGTGAAAAAGTACAGACTGGAGAGTTAACAGCGCTCCCCCCGTGGCTCGGTCTTCAGTCTGGTGCACGCTGCTCGACGCGCAACACGGCCCCGCTCTTGCTCGTCCGCGCGCTCAATCGTGCTAACAGTTGTAGTGAAAGATAATGAGATAATATCTCTGAACTAATGTGGGTGTTCCTTAGCAGATGTCTATTCATATTATGATTATGTTATGTTATTTACATACTGTATAAACGAGTGTCTATGCACACACACACGCACAAATACACATGTATATTATACACATATACATATACATATACACGCACACACACATAAATATATATGTATGTATATGCATACCTGTCTATGTATATTTATATATATAAATATATATACATATTATATATAATATATCTATCTATATATATGCATATATATGTATATATATATATATATATATATATATATATATATATATATATATATATATATGCATATTTGAATGATAAAACAGTCTTCAGTGCAGATACTATGCTAGAAAAACCCACAGTGCAAAAAATCTATTTTGCATTGTGGATTTTTCTACCATAAATGCATATATATATATATATATATATATATATATATATATATATATGTATATATATGTTCTTATATATACACATAGATGCACACACACACACATATATATATATATATATATATATATATATATATATATGTATATGTATAAATATATACATATATATGTATGTATATATTTAAATATATATATATATATGTATATATAAATATTTGTATAAGTATATATATTTACATTATATATATATATATATATATATATATATATATATATACATACATATATATGTATACATATATATGTATGTATATATATATAAATATATATATATATGTATGTATATGTATAGATATTTCAATAAATGAATATATATATTTACATTGTATATATAATATATTTATTATATATGTACATATATGTAAATATATATATATATATATATTTATATATATATATATATATATGTATGTATGTATAGATATTTCAATAAATAAATATACATATACAAAAATGCATATATTTACATTTTATATATAATATATATATATATATATTATATATACATATATGTAAATATATATATATATATATATATATATATATATTTATATGCACATACTGTATATACACAAACATACGTATATAGGTAGATATAGATAGATAAATAGATGTATTGATGGATAGATAGATAGATAGATTATTGATAGATTACTTAATTGATAAATACATATACATGTATATTTATCTATATTTACATATTCATATATACATGTATACATATATTTATAATATACATATACATATATGATATATGATATATATTATATATACATATACATGCATACATACATACATACATACATACATACATACATACATACATACATACATACATACATACATACATACATACATATATATACACATAAACAAGCATACATATACATACATATATACATACATATATGCATACATATATGTATACATATTCACATACATATACATATAAACCTAAATATATACCTACATACATGCACACACACACACACACACACACACACACACACACGCGCGTATCTGTGTGTGTGTGTCTGTTTACGTATATATAAATGTATTCATTCATCATACGTGTGTGTGTGTGTGTTTGTTTGTATATATATACATATACATATGTATATATAC
>NC_061853.1:8554262-8556762 GCF_019202785.1 Penaeus chinensis | reverse complement strand
TGATAGTAATAAGTTATACAATATCATAATGAAGATGAGTTAGTATTTAAAATCTTGATCTAAATCATGAAAAAAACGGCATGATATTAATAACGATGGTGACTCTATCAATCATAATGACGAATATGATATTAGCAATAGCCATGATAATATTAACAATAATAATAAGAGTATTTTTGGTGATAAAGGTGATAATATTACCGGTATAAATGGTAGTACTGATATGGATAATAGTGAAGGTACTGGTAAAGATTTAATGATGGTAATGAAAATGATAATACTGATGAAATATTAATTATGATGCTAATGATAAGAACAACAATGACAGTTATAATGGTAATGATGATACTGAAGAAATATTAATAGTTATAGTGGTAATGATAGTAACATGAACTATAACAGGTATGATAATAATAATGATAATAGTAAAGATAATGATATTAAAGATAGTAATAAAAATGATGATAATAATCATAATTATAATATAAATAATAAGGATAATAATGAAAATGATAATAATCATGATAGTGATAATGATATTAGTGGTAGAGATGATTATGGTATTGATAATAATGATTATTCATAATAACAATAAATAATGAAAAATAGTACCCATAACCAGTGCAAAATGGTAGTATCAGTGATCAATACAAAGAACAATAAAAACTAAATAATCTTGAGGACAATATTTATAACGTACGCTAAACAAAAATAACAAAAACTCGCTAATACAAGAAAAAGTATGATAATGATAATAAGAACGACCAAAACAATCGTAACAGAAGAGAGCAGCATCACTGATTCATTGCCCGATATGATAAACACGGTGAGGGAGGGAGGGAGAGAGGGAGTGGGGAGGAGATGGAGAGGGGGGGAGGGGGAGAGAGAGACAGAGGGAGATAGTGAGAAAGAGAAGGAGATAGAGAGATAGGCAGATAAAGAGAGAGAGATAGACAGATAGAGGGAAGGAGGGAGAGTAAGAGGGAGATAGAGGGAGAGTGGGATAGAGCTAGAGGAAGAAGGGGATATAAATGAGGGAGAGGGGAAAAGAATTAAAGGGAGAGGGAGATAGAAAAAGAAGTAGAGGGAGATACAGATAAAGAGGGAGACAGGGAATTAGGGAGAGGGAGAAAGAGACAGAGGGAAAGGGAGATAGAGAAAGAGGAAGACTTAAATAGAAAGAGAGTGAGAGGGAGTTAGAGGGAGGCAGAGTGCAAGAGAGAGAGGAAGAGAAAGAGAGAGAGGGAGAAAGAGACAGGGATTTAGAGACAGAGGGGAAAGTGGAGAAAAAGAGAGGGTGAGAAAAAGAAAGAGGGAAAAGGAGAGGAAGAGGGAGAGGGAGAAAGAGAGAAAGAAAAAGAAAAATAAGTGGGAGAGGGCGAGAAAGTGGGAGAGGGAAAGTGGAAGGGGAGGGAGAAGGAGAGGAAAAGGGAGAGGGGGAAGGAGAAGTAGAGAGAGAGAGATTTACCGACAAAGAGAGAGAGAGAGAGAGAGAGAGAGAGAGAGAGAGAGAGAGAGAGAGAGAGAGAGAGAGAGAGAGAGAGAGAGAAAGAGTGAGTGAGTGAGAGAGGGAAAGAGAGAGAATAAGAGAGAGAGAATGAGAGAGGGAGAGAGAGAGAGAGAGAGAGAGAGAGAGAGAGAGAGAGAGAGAGAGAGAGAGAGAGAGAGAGAGAGAGAGAGCGAGAGAGCGAGAGAGCGAAAGAGCGAGAGAGCGAAGAGCGAGAGAGAGAGAGAGAGAGAGAGAGAGAGAGAGAGAGAGAGAGAGAGAGAGAGAGAGAGAGAGAGAGAGAGAGGGGGAGAGGGAGAGAGGGAGAGAGAGAGAGAGAGAGAGGGAGAGGGAGGGAGAGGGAGAGAGAGGGAGAAGGAAAGGGAGGGAGGGAGGGAGAGGGAGAGAGAGGGAGAAGGAAAGGGAGGGAGGGAGGGAGGAAAGGAGGAAGGGAGGAAGGGAGGAAGGGAGGAAGGGAGGAAGGGAGGAAGGGAGGGAGGGAGAGAGAGAGAGAGAGAGAGAGAGGGAGAGAGAGAGAGAGAGAGAGAGAGAGAGAGTGAGAGACGGAGAGAGATAGAGTGAGACAGGGAGAGAGAGAGAGAGAGAGAGAGAGAGAGCGAGAGTGAGAGAGGGAGAGAGAGAGAGTGAGAGAGAGTGAGAGACGGAGAGAGATAGAGTGAGACAGGGAGAGAGAGAGAGAGTGAGAGAGAGAGAGAGCGAGAGTGAGAGAGGGAGAGAGAGAGAGTGAGAGAGTGAAAAAGGGAGAAAGGGAGAAAGGAGAGAGATAGGGAGAGAGAGAGGGAATGAGAGAGGGCGAGATATATATACATATATATCTATATGTAAACACACACACACACACACACACACACACACACACACACACACACACACACACACACACACATACACACACGTTTTTGTATATGTACATGTATATGTATATATATATATTTATATATATATATATATATATATATGTAAATATGTATAAATATATGAATATATATATAT
>NC_061853.1:8541762-8546762 GCF_019202785.1 Penaeus chinensis | reverse complement strand
TAGATATAAATGTCAAAACATAATGCGGGTAAAAGATACCGGTTTAAAAATAATGGTTCACTTTTTCATATAAGATTAGAAGTTCGAATCCCTATCAGGGAGAGATTTTTTTTTTTTTTTTCTAATGTTAGCCAGTATCTCCGAACTCCGTATGGACTCCAGGCGTTGCTTACTTATTTATTTATTTTTTTTCATTTTCTCAGTTCTGTATCTATCTCGCCGCACAGGTATTCAGTCGAAAAAAAAAACACAAACACACACAGGGCATCTGATCCTTTTTCCAGTTCGAAAACACTACGTTACCTCCCTGACATATCCACAATTCCCCATACTCTCACTCACAAGTTTTCAATACAACTCTTGTCATCTTTTCGAGTTCTTATAATTACGTTTGATCTAGATTCGTCCACGTAACTAAGGTGTTCTCAGTTATTTATGGAGCAATGAGTAAAAGATGTTGTGAAAACTGGTCGAGTTTGTGTAACAGATCCAATATCAAGCAGGTCACTTGCCGCAACCGGTCTGTTGGTATACTCTTGGGTACGTAGAATGACGGAGTTAATGGTGACTTCAATAAAGGTGATAGTAATAGTAATGATAATGATAAGGGTGATGATGATTATGAGGATAATGATAGTAATGATTATGATAATAATAATGATAGTAATGATTAGGATAATAATAATGATATTAATGATTAGGATAATAATCATTATACTGATAATGAACATGTTTTCAATAATAGTAATAATAGGTTTAACAATAATAGTAATGGTGATAAAACAATTATAATGATAATGAGAGTACCACTACTATTACCGCTAATGATAATGATATTTTTAGCGTTATCATCATTAGTATTGTATTGCTATTCTTATTGTTTATAATACTAATAATAATTACAATAATAATTATATCAATGCTAATAATAGGAGTGATGGTAATTATAGTAATGTCATTAACAGTGATAGTATTAATAATGCTAATGATAATAATAATGACAATAATAACAATAACAACAATAATGATGATAATAATATTGATAATTATATTATTATCATCATCAACATTATCTATTATATCTAAGGGGAAGGAGACGAGCCATTAAAACATAAATAAATAAGTAATAGTAATAATAATCTGATGTTACGTTACGAACACATGCTTGAAACTCATTTAACATGGACACAAAGAAAGATAAAAGAGAGAGAAAGAAAAAGAGGAAGTAGAAGAAAAAGAAAGAAAAGAAAACGAAAGGCAAAGAAACAGAAGAGAAAGAAAGAAAAGAAGAAAACGAAAGGGAAAAGAAAAAGAGGAAGACAAATCAAACGTAGAAGAAGAAGAAGAAGAAGAAAAACAGCCAGCATCTATCCCCTTATATAACCAAGCTATCCCGAAAAGTCCCCAGTCATCTCTGCTTCGGAGGCAAGGCTGCATGTCGTGTTTCCGCAGCAGAAGTGGGCGTTATCCAAAGGTCGAGCAAAAAGTCGCTACACAGCGGTGGTTCGTAGCGAGCGAGCTATTGCGACAGTGGTACCGGAGGGGTAGGGTAGGGGTGGGGTGTGGGTGGGGGGTGGGGGGTCTTTCAGTCTTGCTGTGCTTGCTTAAGATGGCTTTGCAGGGTCTTTGTTTTTGTTTTTGTTTTGGTGGTTTGTTTGGTTGGTTGCTTGTTTTCTGATGAGAAGTAACATTGCGCTTTTTTTTTCTCCATATGGGGTAACTCATTCAAATAAATAGCGAATAGAAAATACAAAAAAACACACACACAAACAACAACAACAACATAAAAATACATATATTCAAAACAGAAAGAGAGAGCGCGAGGCATTATTATTAGCAGTTACCGATAAGGGATTATCTTGGCGTAATAAAAAGTTGTTGGTAGGCAAGTTACAACCGCTGTTGCATCATACGCCGGTGATTTTTTTTTCTTTTTCTTATTAGAAGGTTCTCTTTTTATATCATATTTTCGCAAATTACTTTTAATTATCAGTTTATTATTGGTTTTATAACTATTGTCATTATGAGGATTATTGGTGTCATTATAATTATTATTATTGTCATCATTGTTATTACTATTGTCATCATCATAAGTATTATTATCATCATCATCATCATCATCATCATCATTTTTATTATTATTAATGTTATCATTATTATCTTTATTATTGTCATCATCATTACTTTTATCATCACCAATATAATCATTATTGTTATTATTGTTATAAAAATAACTATTATTATTATTATCATCATCATTATTGATATCATCGTAACCATCATTATCACCACCATCATCATTATCTTCATCATTATCATTATCATTATCACCATCACCATCATCACTGCAATAATTTACCTACCCGGGGCATCGTATTTTCCAAGGATCACTCTCAGCAGCATTGAAGTCTCCAGTCTTGATATCGAAATGGTACTTACTCTTTATTAGGGCAGCAATGTGTTATAATGATAGTAATGATATTAATGATAATGATGATGATAGGTAATAATAATGATAAAAATAATGATGATAGTAATGGTGGTAATGATAATAATAATGATAATGATAAAATAATAAGGATAGTAAGGATAGCAATAATAATAATAGTAATAATGACGATGACGAAGATGATAATGATGATAATAATAATGATAATACAATAAAAACATACAGACGCTTTACTTCGTGTCCTTGGAACAATTCCTCAGGGTGATTACAGATGAGCGGCGGAAGGAAGTAGAAACAAGAAAACAAATAAAACATAGAATAAGATAATAACATAACTCGTATATTGATGTAAAATCGACAACAGGAAGAAAACCGCTCATTTTACTTGAGTCTACCCTGATTTTCACCACGATTTTCTTTTTGCCCAAATATTGCTATCAGATAAATATATATATTTATGACATGCTGTTGCCTTTCTAATGAATCGTATCTACACATTAGGGTGACAGGTCGTTTATTTACAGGTAAATATTCCATGAATTAACACATTACAAAGCAAGGATTTCTGGACAGGTTAACACACTAGCAGGCCATGATTTTAGCCATTCGTCGAAATATCTGCGTGACGGGAAAATAAGGCGGCAACTTCCTGCGTTTGTCTGCATGACTTGTTTTTTTGCGTTAGTAACGTGTTTTTTTTTTGTTTTTGTTTTTTTTTTTCAAAATGCATGGGTGGGGATGTGTGTGCGTATTTGTCTACACACGCACGCACGCACGCACCGAAGCACACAAACACTCACATTTCAACGGTTGTATATCATAATATATATACATATATGTATATACATATATATATATATATATTTGTATATATGTACATACACATACACACACATATATGTGTATATATATGTATATATATGTATACAAACACACACACACACACACACACACAAACACACACACACACACACACACATACACACATATGTATATATATATATATATAAAATGATGAATACTGGTTTATGGACTTGAAGAGCACTTTTCTCTTAATTTGAATTGAACTCATATGGATGTTTTACTGTAATATTAACGAAAGGACAATTTTCTTTCCCTGAGCATTACTGAAATGGATATATTCAACTTTCCCTGAGTTTGACTAAAAGAACAGTTTTGATTTGAATAAAAAAAGAGACAGGAACTCAGATCACCCCCCCCTCCCCCCCCCCCCCCCTTCCCCGCCCCGTCTCCCATGTCCACGTCTTGTGCGTAAGGAAAGAGAGAGAGAAAAAGAGAGAAAGAGAAACAACAAGAACGAAACACCGAAAAAAATGAAGAGAGAGAGAAAGAAAGAAAAGAAAAGAAAGAATGCAAAACGCAAATAGATAAAATAAAACCATAATAACGATACATAATAAGAATTAATGAAATAATGACAGTAAATCAAATTAACAAATGACACGAGGGAAAATTAGGACACGCCGTATGTGCACGCGATTCATTTGTTCAAGATGAACCGTCAATCACATCGTGCTTGGAGAAAAGAAGAAGAGAAAGAGGAAAAGAAGAAGAAAGGAAAGAAAGAAGTAAAAGAAGAAAAAAGGAAAGGAAGAAGAAGAAGAAAAAGGAAAAAGAAGAAGAAAAAAAGGAAAGGAAGATGAAAAACAAAAGGAAGTCGAAGAAAAAAGAAAACAAAAAAAGGAAAGGAAGAAGAAAAAAGTAAAAGGAAGAAGAAAAAAAAGGAAAAGAAGAACAAAGAAAGAAACGAAGAAGAAGAAAAAAGTTAAAGAACAAAAAACAGGAAAGGAAGAAGAAGAAAAAAAAATACGAACAAAAAAGGAAAGGAAGAAGAAGAAAAAAGTTAAAGAACAAAAAACAGGAAAGGAAGAAGAAAAAAAGAAAAGAAAATACGAACAAAAAAGGAAAGGAAGAAGAAGAAAATCGGTCAAAGAAGAATAGGCAAATAAGACGATAGTCATATTCTTTACGAGTCGGAGCTTCGAAGCCGTGGGTCGTTGAGATAGGTCATTTTCATATATTTTTATTGATCTTATTTATTTATTTATTTGTTTTTTATTGTGCAGGATAGGGCAGTTTATCAGGGTTTTTTTTTCAATCTTGTTTTTGTCTTATTTTTTTTTAATTGTTGAGATAAGTAATCTTCACATATTTCCTCTACGAGATTTCATTTTCTTGTTTGTTATCTTTCTCTGTCTATCCTTGTGATTTATTTTAGAACTTAATTTCGATTATGTATCTATTTATTTATCTATCAATTATCTACTTATTTGACTTTATTTGCCCTTTCCTCCTTATTTCCTTCTTTTTCTCATATTCTCATGATCAACTTTTTGTTGTATTGTTTTCGTTGAGAAATAGCTTAGTGTCACCACGAAAATCCATCCAAAAAATACGCTATATTTTGCAGCACGTAAAAAAAGAAAAAAAGAAAAACAAAAAGCGAAAAAAAACGATGGCTTTTTTATCTATGTAAAAAATCGCAACATCTTCAGCTTCCTCGAATTCTGGCTCAGGATTAGCAAATATT
>NC_061853.1:8534262-8536762 GCF_019202785.1 Penaeus chinensis | reverse complement strand
AATGAATATGTGGGATGTAGTAGACGATGGCTAAATGGGAGGTAAATAGTTTCTAAATTGATTAAAATGCTGTGATCATGCAAACACGTTTAGATATCACCCATTTAAAGAATATAACAGGGGGAAAAAAGTCCTCATAAGAAAATACATATATATTCCTCATAAAAAAAAGAAAAGAAAAAAAGTCCTATATAAAAAACACAATAATAATAAACAAATCTACACAAAGATAAAAATAGAAAGAAAAAAAACATAACCCCACGTTAAGATAAAAATAAAAAGGTTTACATCCACTAAACCCACCCCTAACCCCGCCCACCCCTAACCCCCTGCCCCTCCCCCCAGGGAATCCCCCTGGACACCGACACCAAATCCGCGTACGACGTCGCCGCCTCCACGACCCTCGCCTCCAACGACTGCCGACTCCGCTGCGTGGCGGAGGTGAGGCGGGTCGACCTGTGCTCCAACGACAAGACCACGCAGGTGCTGAAGCCCATGGTGACCTTCTGGTGCTACCTGCTGGTGCGGGTGCTCAACGGGCTGACCTTGGGTGAGGACCTTCAGACTCGTTTCGCTGGAGGAGGCGAGGAAATTTTTTTTTTTTAATTTCATATTTATTTATCGGTTTATTTATTTGTTTATTGTTATTGTCTTATTTGTCTATTATTATCATTCCATTTATTTGTTTGATTATTATGTTATTTATTTATTCATTGTTATTATTTTATTTATTCATTTATTTATCTATCTGTGTGTGTGTGTGTGTGTGTGTGTGTGTGTGTGTGTGTGTGTGTGTGTGTGTCTGGAACTGGTTCTGGACTCGAAGCGTCTTTGAGGACCAGGTCTAGTTTGCTCCCGAATCTACAGCTCTTTTTTATATTTAATCACCAATTGTTTTACATATACATACATCTTTCATTCTAAGCATAAAGAGGTTTAGGAATACACATTCATTCTTTTGTTTCTCTCTCTAGAATATTCATCTTCTTTATTTTGAGTGTTTTTACTGTTGTCTTTTTTTATGTTTTTTTTTTCTAACTTGTACACTATTAAAAAAAATGTACAGGAGTCTCTTTACTTGATTCATACTGTGGTGTTTTTTTTCAATTTCACTCAGTCTTCTTATCGTATTCATGCAATAGTCTTTCGGATTTGTTCATGCAGTAGATATACATACATACATACATACATATATATATAAAAAAAAAAAAATATATATATATATATATATATATATATATATATAGTCTCACACGGTTCCTTACTTATTCATCTCTCTCACACCTCCTTGTTCATTCACCCTCCCCCCCCACACACACACACCTCCTTATTCATTCATCTCTCTCACGCACATACTCAACTTTTCCATCAATTAATCCACTCACTCTCTTCCCCGTTCCCCCTCCACTTCCCTTTCCTTCCCATTCGCTTCCCTCCCCTCCCCTCCCCTCCCCTTTCGCTTCCCTTCCCTTCTCTTCCTTTCCCTTCCCTTTCGTTTCCTTTTGTTTTATCTTCCCTTCCCTTCCCTTCCTTTCCCTTCCCCCCCCCCCTTTCCTCCTTCCCTTCCTCCTTCTTTTCCCCTTCCCCTTCCCACCCTTCCCCCTTACCCTTCCCCCTTCCCTTCCCCTTCCCTTCTCCCCCTTCCCCCTTCCCCTCCCCCTCCCCCCACCTCCCCATTTCCCAACCCCCCCAACAGCCACGAGCTTCACCCTGTTCGACGGCGCGACGATGGCGGTGCTGAAGGAACACAAGGGGGATTACGGGCTCCAGCGTCTCTACGGGAACATCGGAGCCATCGTGATCACTCCCTTGTCCGGCGTCCTTATCGACGTGTTCACGGAGATGCAGGGGATTCAGGACTACAGGTGGGTGGGCGTGGCTTCGGGGGTTGGAAAAAGGGGGGGGAAGGGGAAGGGGTGGGGGGCGTTTTGAGAGCGAGGTGGTTCTGGTTGTGGGAGGAGGTAGGGGGAGATACTGGTGTGTGTGCGTGGGGGGTGGGGGGTGTATTTGTGGTGGTTGGTAATGGCAGGATATGTGGGTGGGTATTTATGTTGTTGGTAAGGTGTGTAGCTTATACTGATCGGATTTCCTACGGTGATAGAGGGGTAGACATGCTGTTTGTAAGTCTGTAGGTGTAGGAGAAAATAGACAGATTTATATGTTTATATATATTTTCCCCAATGACTAATAATTCAAAAGGATAGATAATCTCACGTATTTATACATATAAACCTTATTAAAAAAAAAAAAAAAAATCCAACGAATTTGTGACCATCCCAATAAAACCTATATACCAACATACAAAACCAACTAATTAAAACCAAACAAAAACTAAACCCATTTCTCTAAACCTCACATTAAAACCTCATCCTCTTCCTTCCCTCCTGAAGACCGGCTTTCTACCTCTACTGCGGCCTCAAGATCATCGCCGCCGTCGTCATCATCTTCTTGAGTCTGGACTTCCGGCAGCCTTCCAACCAGGTGTTTAGTGACTTCAAGG
>NC_061853.1:8526762-8529262 GCF_019202785.1 Penaeus chinensis | reverse complement strand
AGATTTTGTTTGGGGAGAAGGGGGGAATATGATGGTTTGATGAGGAGAAGAGGATATCAGAAAAGGAAAAGACAGTAGTAAAAGAGCATGAAACGTATGGACGTCGTTTGCGTGTGTATGTGTGTGTGTTGTGCTTATGTATATCTATATCTATCTATCTATATTTACCTATCTATCTATCTATAACTAACCTCCCCCCTCCCCTACCCACTTCCCGCTCTCCTCAGGACGCGGACTGGGCAGCCTCATCGGCGGGTTCATGATCGGTCCCCTGGGCATCCGCAACACCTTCAGGCTCATGGGCATCTTGTGCGCCGTCACCTGCATCACCTACTTCGTCGTCAACCACATCTTCTTCCGGAAGCTCCAGAACCAGCGGCGAGACGAGAAGGAGGAGCAGAAGAAAGCCGAAGAAGCCGAAGAAGGGAACCCGAAGGAGACCAAGGGTGACCTGAAGGAGATCAAGGGCGACCTGAAAGAGACCAAGGACGACCTGAAGGAGATCAATGGCGACCTGAAGGAGACCAAGGACGACCTGAAGGAGATCAATGGCGACCTGAAAGAGACCAAGGGCGACCCGAAGGAGAGTTTGTCCCTTGAGGCGCTCGGGGCTGTCGAGAATGGCATCAAGGCGATACCGAATGGAAAGGAAACCAAGGTGCCATAAAGGTCTTTTTTATTTCCCCCATTTTTTCTGTGAAAAAAAAAACAAAACAAACACAGTTCCCTACGCACAGATAAAATGAAACACGGTACAATGTAAAAAAAAAAAAAGAATAAAACCCAATATTTACTTATATGGTTCGAAACGTGAAGACACTGATTCTCTGTTTCTGTTGTGACTGTGTTTCGTTTTATCCTTCTTATCAGTAAATGTCATACGTGTAAGGTATTGAAATCCAGTTATCGAAAGATTTTGCTTAAACATGATAGTAGCTTATTACGGTAGTGTCCGTTAGCATTTATATAAGGTCGTTGTATATACATTTCGAGAGGTGCTCATTTCTCTCAAGCTTTACTAATGCATTTAGATTTATAGGTTCTTACTATTTCCTACTTCACATGTCTTCCGTCTGTGTAAGGAAATTTTACGAAATGCCTCAACGTAAGTGCCTTAGAACTTGTTACATACTTGATAATGTGTTAATATTTAGTCAGTGAATGTCAAATACTTGAAATTATGTAATCTGCAGTTTGTGAATACTTGAAATTACGTCGTATTTAGTACTGTCATGTCATATTCAGTCTGTAATGTTGATATTCACGTGTTGTACTCTTTCTGAATAATTTTGAGAGAGTTACATTTCACATTACATTTTTTTTTTTTTCTTTTGCGTCACTAAATATTCTGTGATCTCAAGTGGAAATAAGTGTGCCTGCATGTGTGAGTGTCTGTATGTGTGCATAACAGAAATCACTTCGCATTATTACTATTTAAGAGTTTATGACCAAACTTATCTTTGCCCAGTATTTACGCCAGTACAGTATTCATGTACTTAAGGAAAATCTTTTTATACTACATTCAGTTGCCATTGACGTCTTGTTTGAATTAATTCCATATTTATCCTATATAATTGTTCTCTTTCCTTGTTTTACCATCTGTTGATAATTCCACGGACAATATTTTACGCATGTGGCATCTTACACAATTCTAGCATTTATGAAACGAATGGCATTCCGTGTTAACCTGTTAGTATTTACAAAGTGAAATTTTTATGCGAATTACTCGACAGGAACGAACAAATACTAGTTACTGTAATAAAAATCATTGAATTGATATTGAGTTTGTTTTCCCATCTTCCAATGTTGTTATATTTTTTTTGGCTATGAAAATGACGATAAAGGAATTGAAACTGATTAAGTGATTAAGATAAAAGTGTGTTCGACAAAAAAAAAAAATCCTTATGTGTGATCAACCTAGTTTTCTCAGATGTTTCATGATGATGTTGATGTTAATGATAGTGATAACGATATTGATAATGATGATATTATGATGATAATGATGATGATGGTGATAATAATAATAATAGTAATAATAAACATAATGGTAATAAAGAATATAATGATTATGATATTGATAATGATACTGATAATGATGGTGATAATAATGATATCAATGATGATGATGATAATAATAATATCAATGATACTGATGATGCGATTGATTATGATAATGATAATGATAATGACAATAGCAATAATGATAATGAAATCAATATAATAACAATGATGATAATAATGATAGGAGAAATAAGCTAATAATAATAACGACGACAACAACGACAACCATAATAATAATGATAATAATAATAATGATAATGAGGATATCATTATCAATGATATTAAAAACGATAACAGCAACAATGAAAGCAACAACAACAACAACAACAACAACAATAATAATAATAACGCTAATGAGACAATGACAATAATAATAGTGATTTGTAGAAGAGGTATAAATGCGAATGGATATCTTCACCATACAAGAGATGCATTTAAC
>NC_061853.1:8514262-8521762 GCF_019202785.1 Penaeus chinensis | reverse complement strand
AAGATGATTTGCAATTTTGTAATGTTCTTCATCATAGGGACAACTGAAAGATATATTTTTATAAGACTATTTGATACTATTCGTGTTAGGCATGGAACATCGGAAGTAAACAATGTCTATTTTTAATCATTTTCCATTTGCTAATAAATTTATGGCCTTTAAAGTGGAAGGGAATACTCACTTTCTTCAGAACTAACATACCCAAGTAAGATAATTTTGTAGATGTTGTTTCTCCGTATCTTCTCAATATTGTGTATTTACAATGGTGAGCCAAATGTAAATTTACCTGTTATCATATATGATACATTTAATGCCTTTTGCACATGCTTTACATTTCCCCAAGTGGTGACCTAACCCATATTACAACTGAAATAAATATTCACTTGAGTTAAAATCTGAAAATAAAAGTAATTTCTCATTGGCATCCATGGTCAACCCTATATTATATTGTGACAATTGATCATCTGTGCTCCTTAGTGATTGAGGCAGAGGCTGGCAAGCTTGTTGTGGTTATAAATGTGGATATCACTCTAAAAGAAGATGCTAAAGGCAAATAGAGAAATTAGCTGAGTATGGAAACCTGTGGTCTTTGGTGTGCACGAATAGGTGTGCTGTGTGCAAGGTTGTATATTTTGTGTTTATTGAAAGTCTTGTCATTAATTTGTAATGTGCAGTATTTAACATAATGAAATTGTACTCGGTATTATACTCTTTTGTGAGGGGGAACTCGCTTATCAAAATCACTTGTATTTTATCTAGGACTATGCATAGATAAAGAAGAACCAGTTAATGTTCCGAGAGTGATGCACTGAGATAGAAGGAAATTGACACTGCCATCTTATAGAACATTAAAAATAGAGTAGGAAGCAATACAGGTGTATCTGCAATTGCCTCATATTTACTGGGAAATTATGAAAATGCCCTTTGCATGTCACTGCTCAGAGACTAAGTCCACAACACCCTCACATAGCCACAGTTCTTAATGTCGCATTTTCTGTAAGTTCACACAAAGTGTTAATAAAGGGGGGTACAGGGGGCCTTGCCTCCTGTCTAGGGAGTAAATAGTAGGTAGGAAAGGTTAGGTTTCGATTTTTGTGTTCACATGTTATCTTGGATTTGGGACTTCATCTCTGGAGGGTGCATTGCTCACAGTTACAAATACTGTAGAACCAAATTAATTGCAGAAAGTGAAGGTAAATGTTCAATAGCTTATCAAAGATCCACTCACCGTGACTGAAATGCTTGCTGTGGCATCTGTCCTGTCTGCACTTTGGCAAGAGGGTGACAAATCTCCACTGTACATATTTTGGGCAATATAGGGCTTATAGATCACAATGGTGTTTTGCCATTAACCTGTTGCTGCCGGGGCACATGTTTAGCCTTCATAAAAAAAGTGCTTGATATGCCAGGTACAGCTATACACGTGGTGACATGCTAGAACGTGTCGAGCCGGAAGTTCTGTCCAGCAGCTGGATGCTTGCCAGAAATCACCAGAGTCTATGAAACCAAGAGATTTCTAATTCTGTCACTGAGGCATTGAATAAAAAAAACTGTCCAAGCTCTGTCTTGCTCAATATATGTTTAAGATTTATTTGTAATGGCTCTGAAGGTGTGAAGGTTATGGCAACTATATTACTTAGGCAGGTGCACTTCTAGATTCAAGAATAAGCCAGGTGTGTAATCATTGATAAACAAAAGAGAAATCTTGGGTGTGCATTTGCCAGACTATCCATCTATATATCAAAGTTCCAAACAAATATTTTGGGTCTGAAATTTGGTTAGTTTACAAAATTGATGGTTATACATTCATGATATGTTGGAATTTGATTTAGTGCCACATGAATTCTAATATAAGCAAAGCCTAGAAAGAATAGAAAATAGGTTTGGACCCATCTTTCTTGAAAATAAGAAGTGGGAGAAAGATTCAGTTTAACTCCCTGGGATTTTAATATGTGATAGATACTTAACTGTCAGATGCAAGTTCGTGTTTGAGAATGTCTTGTCATTAGGCACCAGTTCACGTTAAGAACGTTTCTATATTTTGCAGGCATGTTTCAACTTACTGAAGTCACTGAGAGTGGTGTGGCTGAGGACTCAGGGATAGGACAATAGGGATAGAGTTTAGGTAGGGAGAGGGTTGTTAGGGCTATCTAGGGTAATTGAGGAGCTTGGGGGAGAAGTTCCTGGAGGAGTAGAGAATATGTGCACTGACTGCTCTAAGCCATCCATGCATGAATGGAGAAACACAGTGCCAGCACAACGAAAAGAATGTGCAGTGTGAAAATTGTTTTGTATGAACTTCCCAAATTCCCTTAGATAAGTCTATATTTAATGGTTTTCTGGAGTCTGGTGCCATTGATTTAAGAATAGTGTGTTTGGAAGGCATGTGCAGTGTATACCTGCGAGTTAGTGTCATCGTCTTAGCTTCTTCTGAAACTAAATCTATAGACCCATCATACTTGTGTTTATTGGGATGAGAAGAATTTTTTGTTTGTCCCAAGGAAAAGGTAATGCAAGCTCAGGCCTTTGTGAAAATTTTGTTCATGTTAATTGTTACTATTTTTTTCCTTTTCTTCTTTTTTAAATTACTAGCACACACAGGAGAACATTTTGCATTTTCGGCAGGGAAAATGTGCACAAAATATAACTGAACTTCATATTCTGCACTCATGAAGTACCTAATGAAATAATAACCTAAATTGACCAAACCTTCACTTAGTGTAAATGAAAGTTGATATACATTTGAAAAAATTAAAAAATAAAGGTAGCTAATAATCATAGACATAACCAACACTATTCATTTTTAAAACTATAGTTTTATTTTGTGAATGCTGTTTGTGCATAGAAGGCTCCACACATGTTCAGCCACCAAGGAGCCAGTTATGATGCCCATCTGACCTAACCTAATTTCCCTTCCTTGAAGTTATTAAAGAAATGTATTTTTCTGATGCATTTAATGTCAGTGTTGTTATTAGTGATATTATCATTATTATTATTACTTTATTGTTAATAATACTAATACAGAAAAATGATAAAATAAGATTAAAAAAAAAATAAAGGAAAAGGGTAAACAGATGAGATAAGCTAGATTAGTGATTAACTCTCTGGTGGCTTATCACTTTTAGAATAATCTATGTGTAAACACAGTTGATATAATAAAACCACAGTGGACATATATATTTTTGCTATCGTGGGATCATTGGGTCAGAAAATAGTCTCCAGAATGCAAGGGTAAGGCTAGATTCGCTTATCAAGTTCATGAATCTCTGCTAATATGGCTAAGTCAAACAAAGCTATGGTTTCCATACTTTAACCCAATGTCGATGGGCATGGCCTTTATGTATATGCCATGCCCACTGCTACACTTGTACGAAGTCACCAGTGAGCCAATTACGAGTACTGCCTGTCTCGCCCGTTTACCCTTTTCCTTGATTTACGAAAATACTTTACGTTATCTTATATTGCTGTTATTAATGTTTACAACATTATGGTAATTATAACGTTTATAATAAAAATAACACCATCAATATTCATAGCACTAGTAAAAAATATTTTTTTTCCCACCAGTTCAAGGAAAGGTGAAATTAGGTAGGGTCACAAGGTCTACTAATTGACTCCTTTGTGGCTAATCACTAGCCGAGCCATCTATGTACAGAGACATTTCACAAAAATAAAAAAGAAGAGCATTTTCCCCGGCAGCATGTGGTTAATGAGTTGTTGGCTTCTCCAGAGCTGTTAGTGTGGTGACCTTGGCATTGCTACCTGCAGTCATATTTTGAACCGTTACCTAATTCTAACCAAAAGTTAAACTAAACCTGCCAAGTCATATATGATTGGAATTTAAGTAAAGTGGTATTTTTAACCCCTTGTGGATAGACCTATTTTCTATTAACGGTTACGTAGTAAATAATGTATGTATGTTTATAATTTATTTCCTGCCCTGAATGTTGGATTTGCCTACAATCCATATTATTGATACATCCATGAAGGTTACAGGGTTATGCAGCAACAATTATTTTTTTAATGTGTGTTTTGGTGTACATGTAAAATTTAAAGTTAAAATGTTTAAAGGAACATTTTTTTTTTTTTTTTTTGGCTCTCACTGTTGATAGTGCTGAGTGTTCAACACAAGAAGTCCCATTGAGTAATTGAGAGAGTTTCCCCAACACCAGACATTGCAGTTCTTCTCTGGCAGCCAACCAATGATCAGGAGAATAAACCTTTGTCACATACTATATGTGAGATTCTGAAAAAAATGTTCTCGAGTACAGCCTTAGATTTATAAACTCTTAGGATTGGTTTGAGGCTGTCAAGGGGGACCAATAATTGTGATGACTGATGTGGCAAATCTTCACTGGACTGATTGCCAGTGAGGTTGTGTGGACTTGATCTGTGAAGATGTGCTGATGTAATTGTTGTTTGTGTCATGAATATTTTTTCCTCTCCAGCACTGTTAGTTTCAACCTTATCATAAATCCCTTTTGTTCATTGTGTTTATTCATCATGTCTTTTTTAGTATGTGTAGGCAATTAAGAGCTTCATCTAGGATTTTTCTTTTCATCCTATTGTGATTTTATATATTTTCTTTTTTTCTTTTTTTAGCCTAAAATCCAATGATGACTCTGGGGAAGAAGATAGTGGAAGCCGAGATATGAAAGACAAACCACTGGTAGGTAGTGTACATGACCATTGTTTTTGAAATACATATAATATAGTTGAAAAAAAAAAATGTGCTAGGAATGACTAGATACATCCCCTGACCCAGAAAAAACAGTCAGTTGACAGTTATGAATGTTCTTTTTCAGCCACAAGTGGAGGTAAAACCAGGCGAGCACCCTCTTCAGTACACATATTCTCTTTGGTTCAGCAGAAGGGCACCAGGCAAACAGGCAACAACACAAAACTACGACCAAAATCTTCAATTATTAGCCAGGTATTAAGGGAAACTGCAAAAACTTGGTTTTCACCGTCAAAAATTAAGAACATTTAATGGATGTAAAAATGGAGTTGCCTTTTTTTTCCTAATATTCATACAAATGCCTTAATTAGGATATGGCTATTTATTATCATTCGTGTCATAAGTTCTGAAACTAATTTTGTTCTGATGTAACACTTCTCTGTTTCATCCTTCCTGCAAAGGTTTGCCTCAGTGGAACAATTCTGGGGATATTACAGCCGCTGTTTGCGGCCAGTCGATCTTCCTTCACACTCCGATATACATATTTTTAAAGATGGAATCAAACCCATGTGGGAGGTAAGCCTTAGAACACACAGATCTTCTCTTCTGTCTTGATTAAAGAAGTTAAAATTTTGAGTATAATACATTTAAACATTTTGAATATTGTGATGGTTTAGAATAAATTTTAAAATTTCATTATTTGCCAGGATTCGGCTAATAAAAATGGTGGGAAATGGATTGTACGTTTAAGGAAAGGACTTGCTTCGCGTTGCTGGGAAAATATGATCTTGGCAATGCTTGGTGAGCAGTTTATGGTTGGTGATGAAATCTGTGGAGCTGTTATATCTGTACGCTTTCAGGTGAGTCCAAGTACTACTTAGATTTGTTGATTAGAATCTGTGGTTTGTAAATGGATATGGCTTCAATTTTTTAATATCTCATGCAGATTTGATATAGATATGCTAGGGTATAGTAAGTTGCCTAACTGATCAATAAGAGAAGATAAATCTAAACTAGATTTTTTATGTTACTTTGAATTCCTGTAAGATTAATGAAGATTAGCTTTGTTTAAGCCTTTGATGCTGGGTATATTCAAAGAGGTGTTTTTGGAACTGTTTAATTGCCAAGTATTCAGTAATCAGCCAACCTGAAATCACTTTTCTTGAATGATTGTTGGAGAAATTTTTCCTTCTATTACCATTATTATCATTATAAACCCATATAATCAAGATGATGTGACCGTCACGTCATGAAAAAATAATGGCTTGAGGGGCAAGGGATGTGAACATGTCATCATGAAAAATTTGACTGAGTGTCAGGGTGATGGGAATAACTTGCCTTGGAGGGTGATTAGACTCAGCAGGCATTTAGGAAGGGGCTCTTGCATGCTTCCCATTGATAAACAGTTGGGGCCATGACTGGCTTTAGGGAGGAAGTTGTTATCATGCTTGGGATCCTCTTACTGTGCAGGTTATATTACAGAAAATTTATGGTCTATCTAGTTATGGTCTACCTAGAGAGATGTTACGGAGTATTTGCAAGATAAGCAATTTATTACTATCTGGATACAGTATACCAAATAACAGATATAGGCATTGGAAAATGCCAAAAAAGCTAAAAATGCTTCTGCAGAAAGAGAGATACTAACATTACAAATGGAAAGTAAGGAGTCTTGTCACTGCCCATGAGTATTTTTGTGTGCCTGGCCTACAAGCCACACTCCCATCAGAATGGCCACTCAACTAAACCTAATGCCCAGATTTTGGGTGATGTGTGGGCAGCTCGTTATTATGTGGATTATGTTTAATGTTAGTAACAGAAGTAACAGTAGTGAAAAATTGTAATAAAAAAAAACAATCATTATGCCCCCAGTTAACCCATTGGCTCTGGGTACATGTAAAAAAACAAAAAATGTTTATACAGAAAATGTGAAGCAAGGAGTCTTGATACCATAAATGAGTGTGTGGACTGGGTCTATGTGCCACACTCTTAGAATAGTTCTCACTCTAGTAACAAAATACCTGGGTTTTTGTCCATGTTTGAGCTGCGATGTACCAGATGCAATGGATTAATAGCAGTGAAAATAAGATAAAAAGTTTTCCAAAAATTGAGGAAAAGGGTAAACAGCTGAGATCAGGTAGGACTAGTGATGAGTCCTTTGTGATAAAAATTTTATGAAGGCATTTATGTTTACACATCCTAGTATCAGTGATGAAACAGTAATGAAACAAAGCATTAGTGGATAGTGCATGTATATATGCACTCCTGGCTTTAAGGGCTTGATTTAGCTCTTTATACTATATTCATTGTTATAACATTCTAGATCTATTGGTTTGATGTTTGAAGCTTGCAATAAGGATGGGCCATTACATGCACTGAATCATGGAATGGCCTACATGGATTTTAGTTTTAAGATGTGATTTATAGTCAGGTGTTTAATATATGAGTGCACAATTCTATATACACATTTTTCCATTCATTGATAGAAAAGTGAATGGATTTATATCATGTTAACTGGATAGCTGTAGAACTGTGGCAGGTAATGTATAAGAAAGTGTGACAAATGCATTAGGAAAAAAGGAATGCTTGTGACATCTCTTTCCCTGTAAGCTGTTTTATCAGTTTTCTGTGTATTGATTAAGTAATCTGATAGGGCTGCATAACTGCTATGGAAAGTTTGCACAGTTGCCACAGTGGCAGGTAAGACTTGATTCCAAGAGAAGAGGTGGTAATGCTGACAGTGCAAAAACAGTACACAAAAAATGTTTTGAGGCTTGTGTGTTAACCAGTATATTAATGTATTTTATATATGTTTCTTAAAT
>NC_061853.1:8499262-8506762 GCF_019202785.1 Penaeus chinensis | reverse complement strand
TAGGGCATGTGAAGTTTTGATTTCATATTTGCTGAGGATCTAAAGTATTATCAATCTTTAAATAGAAGTGAATTCTCTGCTCCCTCTGTACTGTTTGTCTTCTATGCTAGGAATGTCAACAGGTGTTCCTTTCAGTTTTTGTCAGTCAATAATCTGCAAGTTTTAGATGCTTCCCACATCGAACATAAAGACAGAGCACTGAGAGCCACGGTAGCTTTAGTAATAAAGCTCTATGAAACATTCCATGGAGGAAAGAAAAGAAGGGAAAACAAGAGGAATGAAACTATTGCAAAAAGAGAGAGATTTACTTGCATGGCCCATTTAGTTTCTCTTGAGAACCAGATATGATAAGTTTTATGATTTTGGAGCAATACAGTCAAGGGAAATATTTTGTAAGGGAAAAGGAAATTGTACTAATCAGTATATGAAAGAGTAAGTAGTATATAATACAAACATATCAGCAGATACTTTAAATATGGCTACTCATGTTTGTCTGTAATGCAAACATTTCAATAGTAGATTTAATTGGTGATAAAGCCAAGAAAAAAGAAATATTGTATATACATCAAAAACATAGTTGAGTATGTATATTTTACACTTACACATGCACCCAACAAGAACTTGAAAGTTCCTAAGACTGCCTACTGATATATATATATATATATATATATATATATATATATATATATATATATATATATATATATATATATCTGTATATCTATATATATCTATATATTTATATATATATATCTATATATCTATATATGTATATATATAGAGATATATATATATATCTATATATATATATCTATCTATCTATATATATATGTCTATATATTTATGTATATAGATATATAGAAATATATATATATATATATATATATATATATATATATATATATATATATATATATATATAAATGTATATGTGTATATATATATATATATATATATATATATATATATATATATATATATATATATATATATATATATATATATATATAATGTTTATGTATATATATATATATATATATATATATATATATATATATGTATGTATATATTATCTATATATAATGTATATGTATATGTATATGTATATATATAATATATATAATACAAATATATATATATATACATATATAGATATAGATATATATAATATATATATATATATATATATATATATATATATATATAATGTTTATGTATATATACATTTATTATATATATGTATATGTATATATTATATATTTATGTATATACATAATTTTTTTAAGAATGATAAACTATTTTTTTTCTTCATTATGATTTTTTGACACAAAAATCCTTTTTCCATTACATTTTTTGCCTTGTTTATTGCACATGAGTACATGGAAAATAGGCTTTGTCACCTTTAGTGATCAAGCTATATCAGTAAAAGGAAAGCAACTGAAGTGACTTTATAATCTCTCATTATAGAAAGCTCTTAGTACTCAGTTGCTACCTTTCCTATTTTGTTTTTTTATGTTCTTTGTTTTCTACCATATGGCATTCCTTCTTTGTTTGGTTGTATGCATTTAAAGTGTTGTTTTGTTTTGTTTTGTTGTGCATATGATACTGAATTGGTGATGATGAGACTTCAAAGGTCATTTCCACTGAAAAGTAGATTATACACTTTTAAGAAAACAAGCTTCATATTATTCAAACTTTAGTATGCTTGTGATAACATCAAGACTTGAATTTGTATGGTTGGATCGTTGCCTGATATATATACGTTTTCTTCACCATTTTTATCGAGGAATTTCACTTGCTAATTGAAGCAAAGCTAATATCTTGTGTTTATAGTGTTGTACTGTACATTATCTGTATATATATATATATATATCTGTATATTTGTAGATATTTTGAGAATCGTACTTAAAAGTATAAAAGGTCCAAGTCTTGTAAACATGACTTCAGATTTGAACTGCTCTGCTTGTGCACCTTGATTAGTAGCATTGGTTGCCAGATGCTCAAAGAGTGATTGCTTCATGACAGACAGTGCTGTTTTCAGTAAATTAAAAACGGTAAAGACAGATCTGTAGCCCCCTTTTTATATAAATAATTGCAAATAAGTGTATGCTTAGAATGGACACGCATGATAGTATGCTGTATTAGAGAAATGCTAAATGTGAATAGGTTTATGTTTTAGTGGGCTTGGTAAGTATACCTGGAACATATCTAACCACTTGTAAAGGATATATTTTTGTTTTGAGATGTGGAATATATTCATGATGATGTGACTTAGTCCACTTGAAATGTGAATGTTCTTTTTCTCTGCAGATCATGGATTTTTCTTTTGTTTTCTTGTGTTTTAAAGGTTACTTATGATTTAGTAAACTATTATATATACATTGTAAAAAAGAACTTGAAGACTCCATTAATTCGTAGAATTAATTTCATTTAATTTTTATAGTCTTTGTTATAATTATGATTTTTTTGTGCTAAGTCATATGTTAAAAGGTACAATACTGTTACCAAGACAGTCCTTATGCCAGACTTTGGAAATAGCAGTGATGTCTGCATATTCTTGAAAATATGAAAATAAATATTCATGAAAACCTTCAGTGTTTTAGTTTTGTGTTTTATGAAATAAAATTTAGTGTAAGGAAAGTCAAAATCAAAATCCAAAAAGCGTGTTAAATCAACTATTTTCATTGAAAGAGAGATTAGCAATTTTCAAATTGCCAGTCTTTCAAACTTTAACTCCAATCCAAGTCAGAAAATTGAGCATAGTTGAAATCTGTTCTCAGTTATAAAACATGAGACTATGGTTAAAGGGATCAGAATCAAAATGTAAATGGAACCAGCTTGCCATTAACCCATTGATGCCAGGATGGCAAAGATACATGCCAAGTGCACAGTGTATTTTAGGTTATTGATTGTCTTACATATAGATGGCTCCATAAGTGCTTAATCACAAAGGATTAAATTACTAATGCTATTTATCTCACTAGTTTACCGTTTTTGTTTACTTTTGGAAATACATATTTTATATTGCTAATAGCAATGATAATAACACTATAATGTCAGTAATATAATAACCTTAGCATTGAGAGGATTAGAAAAAAAGTTGAGGAAAGGGGAAATATGGTGAGGTCACATATGCTTACTAACTGGCTCTTTGGTGGCTGAGGTCTTTTGGAGCCATCTATGTGCAAACAAAATCCTCAAAAGAAGACTACAGTTGACAGTACATTTACCCAGCAGCAATGGGTTAAGACTTGGAAATATATTTATCTTTGTTCTTTTCTCATTTTTCCTCTTCATATAAAGGAGGCTTACTAGATATATACATTTATACTCCAAATTCCAGTTCATTTGACACAAGCTTTGTCTATAGTAATTATTGAGGACTGAAATATCAGAGGATTGATTTAAGGAATAGTAACAGGAATTATCCCTTTTTTTTCACTCATACACATGTGAGATTTTGGGTAATTAGCCAAAGTAGGTGGTCTGTTATACCTGAATTTTCATTTCCCAACAGTTTTTTTAAATGGTCATTTTTGAATGAAACAGTCATATTTGTTTAATGGGAGGTTGGTGACTAGCCATTTCTTATATATGTGATTTAAAAGGAAAATATAACATGGTGAGTTCAAACAAAAGCATAGCTGATAACATATTTTCCTATCTTTTTATGACAATGCCTCTTTGATTAATGGTAGGTGTATATCAGAACCCAAGACACATGGAACTGATTATCAAAATGCTGAGTAAGCTGCTAATTAAATAATATATAAAAAGGCATGGAATTCACTCCTGTGTCAAAGTGCCCATCATATTTAACTTGAAATATGTAATAAATCTCTTCTCTGGCCTAAAGGTGTCTCTTTGGTCAGTGTTTAGTATTGCAGCAAAAGTTGCAAGGTTCGAATGAAATCAGTTTAAACCATTGGCACTGGTTTTGTGAATTTAATTTATGCATATATGGGTTCACAAGCACTTAGTCACCAAGGAGTCAGTCAGACAGTTTACACACAGATGGCTCCACAAGAGCTTAGTCTCACCTGGCCTCACTTGAATTTTTAGGATTTCTTTTATTCTAATGCTATTAATATTGTTTCTGTTATCATGAATATCAATGATTAAGAATTCTACTAGTAGTAAAAAAATTCTTAAACATCTCTTCAGAACTGTTACTGCTGCTTTACTTTGTTATAATGATCTTAGTCAGATGTTAGTAGTTATTCAATTTAAAGTACTTTGATTATGTCAATCTACTGATGTTTAGTCTTTGTGCTTCCTTTTTGTTTCCCCCCAAAATTATTAGTATCAAGGGAGATCAGGTCACCTTTTCATCTTACTTTTGAGCTTTATGGTGAATAGAACAGGTTTACTAGGCTCTCATAATCCCACCATTTTTTACTTGTCAATCAAATTTGCATGTGTACTAGTAATAATAAATATAACAGAGGTATGATTATTGTATCATATGAGTATATATACCTAAAGATTATGAAAGATTTAACATAATTCTTAACTATCATACCTATGATGTGTATGGTACAACTGGACTACCACTTTTTGTGGGCCTATAAAATGTCTGAATTTAAGTCTGACAGAAATCGAAGTAAAGGTTAAGCAGGTGAGATCAGGTAGGAATATTGGTAGACTCCTTGCTGACTAAGCTCTTGTGGAGCCATCTGTGTATAAACAGAGTGAATAAACTAAAATCACTGCATATCTAGTTATTCATATATCTAAAATATCTGTTGAGAAACAGGCCTACTAAGGAATTAAATATTGTTTTATCCTTCACATTTGCATGGATTGAGACCGCCTCTGGATATTTAAATAATTATGGACTTGATATGTAATTTCCTAATTTCTCAGTAATATTTGAAGATTATATGTTGAACTTGAAGTGAAGTATAAGATAGTGAAAAATTGTTTGTTGAAAAAGGCATTTATATCATTATTATCCAGGATCTTGATACAGGTATATATACATGTGTATATCCGTTCCAACTATATGATACAGGAATGTGTGTTTTAGTACCTGGCAAATTACATGTTTTTCATTAAAGACATATCCAAAGATTATGGCATGCAAGTGATATATAATCCCAAGCATACAAGGACTTTTAGCATGGGAGTAAAAAAACCCTATCTCCCAGTTAGATAAATATCAGTTGTTGATCCTGGTGTGAATTATAATGGAAAATGTATTTAGAAAGTATGATTTTGAATGCAGATTTTAGATGTGATTTTTATGTATGGAATGCATTTCATTAATTAAATACAAGTTGAAGCTAAGCAATTTATTATTGAAATAATAATAAAGTTAGAAGTATTTTGTGATACACTACAAAGGCTTTTCAGATTATTGGGTGTTTAACACAGAATAATGATTTATTTATTTTATTTTTCATTGCAGGCTGTTATAACTTAGATTATTTTATAAAAACAAATGCCAGGTAAAAAGTTTTTATGATGGAAAAATAAAGGAAAACTTGCTACTTATTATTGCAAGCAATACATTTCCAAAGATTTGTTTACTATTTCAGTTATCACAAGTTATATTTGAAGAATTATATGGCTGGTATGAATGAATATGATAATACAAAAACAATATTTTATGCATATCTAATGTAGATGACCAGAAGATTTAAGAATACCATATGACAAAAGAAGAGAAGGCTATGTATGGAACAATTAAGCTATCTTTTATGAATACATTTGAGAGGCACATTTATTAAATATGAAAGAGCATTGATAAATAGTCAAGGTAAATAAATGAGGGAATCATTAATTAAGGATATGGATAAATAGATGAAATAGGGAATGAATAACTAAATACTTTAGTAAATAAATAAATGAATCAATAAACGAATAAAGGTTTCTGTATGTATGATATATATATATACATATATATATATATATATATTACATATCTGTATTTATATATATTACATATATATTTATGTATATTACATATATATATTTATATATATTACATATATATATTTATATATATGACATATATATACTGTATATATAATATATATATGTACTGTAGTTAATATACATATGTACTGTAGTTAATATACATATGTAATATGTATATTAACACGCACATGCACACGTCACACGCACATGCACACGTCACACGCACATGCACACGTCACACGCACATACACACGTCACACACACATGCACACGTAACACGCACACGCTCATGCACACGTAACACGCACACGCTCATGCACACGTCACACGCACATGCACACGTCACACGCACATGCACACGTCACACGCACATGCACACGTCACACGCACATGCACACGCACACGCACACACACATGCACACGTCACACGCACATGCACACGTCACACGCACATGCACACGTCACACGCACATGCACACGTCACACGTCACACGCACATGCACACGTCACACGCACATGCACAAGTCACACGCACATGCACACATCACACGCACATGCACACGTCACACGCACATGCACACGTCACATGCACACGCACATGCACACGTCACACACACACACACACACACACACACACACACACACACACACACACACACACACACACACACACACACACACACACACACACACACACACACACATTCACACACACACACACACGCACATAAAATATATCTACACACTGCATGAAATGTATAAAAGTTCCATGAGTAAAAAAAAAAAAAAAAAAGTAAGTAACTGTATATGATACATTTTGCATATATTTTTTATTTTCTTGTCCAAACATACATTGCCATTTTCACAAAAAAAAATAAAAATAAAAGAAAGAGAAGTAGACATTAGCCATTCATCTCTGTAATAACCTATGTTTTTTCACAAGCCCCTACCTTGCAGGGACCATTCAAGCTTTCGAAACACAAGGGCGGATAGCTTCAGCGCCCGTGCAGAGGGATTCCTGAGATAATGGAATATGGCACTGGAAGCCTCTGCTTACCTGATGACACAGTCCGTGAAACTTTTTTTTTTTTTTTTTTTAATTGTCTTTCCCATGGAAATCTATATATTTTTTTTGCCTTTCAAGATTTACTGAGATTTTCCTTTTGCTTTAAAATCTTGAATTTGTAGAATTTGATGATGTTATTAAGAAAATAAATTTTTGTGTTTGTTCCATCCTTGAAACAACTTTTTTCAACATCTTTTGATGGTTTCGCCTTCATACTGTACAAGTACAACTTTTGAGCCTTTGGTTCTGCTGTTATTGCCTTTTTTTTTAATAAATGGTTTTTATGTTGAAATAAAAACTAACCTTTTGGTTGTCATTCCAAGAATGTTTTGTATTTTTACTCCTAAATTCATTTCAGATTTATGCGTTAAAACAAGATATGAAAGATAAGAAAATCACAAGACTTTGTTTAACTCTCCACACTCACATACTCATACTCACTCTCACCTTCACATTCCCACTCACACTCACATACACTCATTCATATTCACATTCATGCATTCACACTCACA
>NC_061853.1:8444262-8449262 GCF_019202785.1 Penaeus chinensis | reverse complement strand
TTCACATGCACTAATGACCTTAAAAGTAAGAAAGTGCTTTTACATGAATAAATATCAATAAATATAAGTTGGGCCAAAATAAACAGCAGTTGATGGAGGAACTGGACATCACTTAGAAAAATTACCATTGTAGATTATGATAGGTCCTGGAAGCAAGTTTATCAACACATTTATACACTAAGTTAACTCTCTCTGTATCTGAATATCTATCTACCTACCTTCCTACTTATCTATCAATCTACCTACCTTCCCACCTATCTATCAATCTACCTACCTTTCCCACCTATCTATCAATCTACCTACCTTCCCACCTATCTATCAATCTACCTACCTTCCCACCTATCTATCAATCTACCTACCTTCCCACCTATCTATCAATCTACCTACCTTCCCACCTATCTATCAATCTACCTACCTTCCCACCTATCTATCAATCTACATACCTTCCCACCTATCTCATCTACCTACCTTCCCACCTATCTATCGATGTACTACCTATCTTTCCATCTATCAATCTATATAAATATATCTCACACATCAACCAGACAGTAACACCAAATCACCGACCCTAAAGACCTTATCAACCCAACAACCCAGTTAACGAGGGCCAACGACCACAAAATCCTATAACACCGATAGCACACTTAAACGGTAGATTAAACCCCCATCGACTGCTGAGGTTAATAGCGTGCCGAGTCGCTCGTGTATTGTCTCTATTAAAAGTACTATTCTATTATCTATTTTTTCTCCTTGTTTTTCTTTTATTTTCTTTAGTATTTATGTGTTTCTTTTTCCTTTCATGTTTTTCTGTTTTCGTTATCTTTTCTTTTATTCTTTTCTTCTTTTTTCCTTTTCCATTATTCATCTTCTTCTCTCTCTCTTCTTTTTATCTTTCTTTCTTAGCATTGTACTTAAAGATATTCCCCAGGAAGGTCTTGACATGTGGGCCAATGGGGTACGTTTGTCTGGCGTTTAATTGAGTGTCATTTCTTCAGAGGACGCGACCTTGTACATAATGTGATTATCGAATGTTGATCGATTCTGAAATATGTGATTCTGAAATCTGTTTTCCTGTTTTTTGTTTCTTTTTTGAAGGGAGCGGTAAGGCTACAGAGGGATGTAGAATGTTTGGAGTATGGAAGGGAACGGGGGATAAAAAGTATGAGAAGAAACTTGATACTCATAATAGTAGCAATGATGGTGCTGAATTATGATATAGGTCAGTATGATAATGAAAAAAAAAAAAAAATATATATATATATATATACATATGCATACATACACACACACACACACACACACACACACACACACACACACACACACACACACACACACATATATATACACATACACACACATACATACATATATGCATATATACAAACATACATATATGTATATATATTATATATATACAAGTCGAGTAATGAAGCTGTAATGATAACTAACCGCAGAGTAAGACTTTTAGACTGAACTAATCAAGACCATGGCACTTAAATTACATGTTTCTCACTCCCTGTGCACACAAAGCTCTCTCTCTCTCTCTCACACTCTTTCTCTCTCTCTCTCTCTCTCTCTCTCTCTCTCTCTCTCTCTCTCTCTCTCTCTCTCTCTCTCTCTCACACACACACACACACACAAACACACACATATGCTGTATGTATATATAAGAAATCATTTGCACAAACAATTATTTTTGAGCATTGTAAAGACAGAATTATCTTAGCATAAAAAATCTATTGTTTCAGCTTAGCATGTTTTTTTATTTTATCTTATTCATTAGCTTTTTTGTATAAAGGCAATTCGTACCTTGATGGTTAAATTAATACCTGTGATTGTTTTTCTTATTACCTCTTGATTTTTGCTTTCTTTAAAAGGAACATTCATTTTCACTTGTTCACATACAATTTTACAAAATGTTATGTTTGCCATAAAAGTATATCTACCGGATTTATGAATTATAATTGCAAAACTCGATATACACCACAAACTAAAAGCAGAAGTAAAAGTAGATTCATGTATTTTTTTTTTCTTAGTGGAACAGAGTTATTTCGGTAGACAGTTTCAGCTCATTAGTGAAAATGAGCTTTGGATGTGAAACAGATGTTCAGTAGAAACCAAGTCGCGTTTTGATCCACACTTGGAATTTCCTAGAGAGATCAATAATCTTTAACTGATTTCTGTAGCTAATTACATCAATCATTCTGTAAGTTTTCAGTACATATAGCATGATTAGATACACTAAGAATAATTCCGTAAACAAATCTTGAATATTGCTGCTGAATGAGTGAGCAGCATACACTAAATTTCAGTCTAGTAATCTGTGTGTTAGGTTGGATTTCATGTTATATGTGTAGTGGAATTTATGACACGATTTTGCTAGTCCAAGATAGGGACTGAACCTGAGCAAGACATATATCGCTTTCCAGATGGTACGAGTCTCACACACACACACACGCACACACGCACACACACATACATACACACACACACACACACACACACACATACATACACACACACACACATATATATATATATATATATATATATATATATATATATATATATACATCCCCAAGTATGTTAACTGCTTTCACTCTTAAAAACCTTAGAAACGACACAAAACACCTTCCTGATATTCATATAATACAATAACCCTTTTCCTTTTTTTCTCTCTCTTTTTTTTCTTTTAATTTAAGATGGTCATTTTTTAAATTTAAATTCTGGAATGCTCTCCTCTCACCCGTCGTCTACGTTCGTAAGGTCAGACTTCATTTCGTTGCAAAGGCTGCAGGCTATGCTCGTGCGCCCAAATGGAAGACTAATGTTACACGGCCAGGTACTCTAATCATGTCCGGACCAAAACCAATTTTTATCTAAGGGGTCCCTTATCTTGTTATTAAGATAGGAGCACTTTATAAGTCCATATATAGATGTATATGGTCAAATATCTATTATATTATAGTATTATGTATATGTATATAAATATATATATATATATATATATATTATATATGCACACACACACACACACACACACACACACACACACACATATATTCACATACGTACACATATAGGCATGTATGTCTATACACACACACATATATATGTATATATATACATATGCATTTATGTATGAATCTATTTATAGATATTTATTGCATATAAGTATACATACATACATATATATATATATATATATATATATGTTTATGACATATATAAATACAAACATAGACAAATACACACACACATATATATGTGTATGTACACACACACATACACACACACACACACACACATATATATATATATATATATATATACATGCTTTATATTTGTACATATTTCTTAAGTATGTATGTATATGCTGAATGTTTGGATGTTTGTGTTACATTCATTCCTTAGTGTCTATGCTTTCCCGTCCTCTCCCGTCAAATGTGTATTAGGCCAGTGTCCCTTTTAGTGTTAATACTTAATCCGATTTCAATGAACGAGGATAAAGAATCAACGACTGTTCATTACACCATCCACTAGACGAAATAGCGACGCGTCCACGAGAAATAAACGCTGTGTATGAAGGAATGCCGGCAATTTAAGCATTTAATGTGTTCCCGAGTCTTTCGAGATCGCATAGTAGGCTGACCCGCATCATTGCCAGACACCGCCAACCCGATTCCCTCCGACGTCCCTGTCAACATTATCTCTCCCGCGTTCTCTTCTCGCATTAAAATCCCGCGCTGGCAATTGTGATACATCGTTTTATATGATGTTTGTCAGGTCATTATGCATATGAAAGTATGTAGAACCAAAAAAGTAAAAGTGGGACATAGCTATTCTTCGCTAATTGCTATACACTCAACAAAAGTGTTTGAAGCGATAATCATGCTGTCTACGAGTTAGCAGGTAAACGTAAAATGACTCTTATAAACTTATGACAGTCTGTCTGCATTCTAACACGTAACGGATGAAAAAAAAAAAAAAAAATCATGCAAAGGGTCAGATTGTCTACCTGATGGCGGAGAGAAATATATCGACAGTGGCATGACCTGTCCTTCAGGATCTTCGTAAATTGAGTAATATTATGGGTTCGCTGAAACGGCTGAGGTCTCTCTAATAGGAAAAGATTGCATGAAATAAATAAATAATGATAATAATAATAATAATAATAATAATAATAATAATAATAATAATAATAATAATAATAATAATAATAATAATAATAATGATAATAAAAAGAAGAAGAAAAAAAAAAAAATTACTTACAAATACAGAGCGAACAACGACAGGAACAAAACAATGAATTTTGACAATAAAAATAAATAGATAAATACAAAATAAAATAAAAAATCAGGCCAATATTTCGGCAATAAGAAGCAAAATTCCCAAGACAAACGAAATATACATATAATATTACCATGGAGCCGGCGAGATTCTTTTAGAAAATAGCGTGTTTTAGGCAAATATTGTTTCCCGATACTTGAGGCAACTGAAGGAAAGAAAGACATTATGAAGATTTGTGTCAAAAAAAAAAAAAAAAAAAAAAAAAATTAACTCAGTCTAACTTCACTGATTGACGAGTAAACATGCAAAACTTGGATAGTGTAATGATCTAACTGCTTGTTAACCGACAGGTAAAAGTATGGCAAATTTCGAATAATTTTAGGGACCTGCGACGCTGCGTCAGAATAAATGATTGTCAGTTAATTCAGTTACTATTGAACCCTGCATGTTTTTTTTTTTTCATGAAACTTCAGTAAAAAAGACTTTCCAATATAACTTCCATTAACTTAACAGTTGCTATTTTTATCTAAAATTTTATCTAAATGCAATTTGATTAGCACAGTCAAAATTCTATAACAAGTTCAAAGAAGATGTTTGATGGAATATAATCAATAAAAAAAAACTAATTCCTTCCAAAAAAGATAAATTAAAAATAATAATTTTATCTATTTCATAGCACAGCGGTTGGCGGTAATATTGTGTGTGTG
>NC_061853.1:8436762-8441762 GCF_019202785.1 Penaeus chinensis | reverse complement strand
GACAAATAATCTTTGGTATGCGTCCTGAACCGTCTATCTTTAGAATCTAACTCCCTCGAAGCCACACGTATCTTCGCATGTCTAGCTCTTGTACCGTGTGTGTGTGTCTTTTGTACGTGGCGTGTCTAGTCGGTGTTCCAGGTGTGTCTAGTTCAAGTACCTTTAGTATCTCGCTCTTGCATCTGCTCTCGTACCGGGTCCTTCAACTTGTCGGACGTGGGTACTTAATTTATTGAAATATTCTGTCGTGTTTTTATCTGTTTGTTTGTGGGTTGGATTCCTTATCATAGACCGTCTTTTCACTCCCAAGCACGCGAATAAGTGAAAGGAAGCTTTTTATTATGCGTAGGTTTTATGATTTTGATATTTTCTGAATCAATTTATCGACTAGCAGGCAAGGTAATGAATTGATGGATACGAGTGTTTCCTGTTCTTAAAATTGATGCTCTGATGTCTTAAGATGTTTACTATTGTTCATAGCTAATATCAAGGCTCATTTTACTTTAAATCATCTGCTTCATTTGAATAGTGGTGCTGCAGGTTTTCGTTTACACGTTTTGTTTACGTGGTGTATCATTTTAAGGCATTCATTTGCTGATTGGATTATCATATCTTTCTCTATATATGTATATATGCGTATGTATATGCACACACACACACACACACACACACACACACACACACACACACACACACACACACACACACACACACACATACATACAAACATATATATATATATATATGTATATATATATATTTATATATACACACACACACACACACAGACATATATATAAATATATATATATATATATATATATATATATATATATATGTATGTATGTATGTAAATATATGTGTGTGTATTAATGAATTCCCTTCCCTCACTTCCCTACGATTACTACGTCCCTCCTCCTCTTCCCTTTACTTCTCTCCCCTCCGCGTCTTTCCCTCCCCTCCCCTTCCCCATAACTTTCCCTTCGCCTCCCCTTCCCTTTCCCCTTCGCCCCGCCTCCCCTTCCCTTTCCCCTTCGCCCCGCCTCCCCTTCCCTTTCCCTCCAACACTAAACTCACGCCCCTCCTCCTCTTCTTCCCTTTACTTCCCCTCCCCTTCCCCATGACTTCCCTTCCCCGGCCTATTCCCCTCCTTCCATTTACTAAACCCCCGCCTCCTCCTCCTCCTTCCCACAGGCTCTCCTCATGACCCTCTTCTTCGGGTGTGTTGTCGCCGCCCCCCAGTTCACCCCCGCCCCCCCCGCCCCGACGCCCGTACCCATTCTCATGGACGAGAGGGACCCCATTGACAACTATGGGGGTTATGGGTTCAGGTGAGTGCATGGGTCGGGGTTTATTTGGGTTGAGAATGGTTTAATAGGCGGTTCTTTTGGAAGGTTATGTGTTTGCCTATATTTTTTTTCCATTTAGGTTTTTATTTGTATTTGTATTTTTCATTTATTCTCGTTACCTTTCTCTGTAGATATGTCTATCTGTTTTTTTCCGTGTGTGTGTGTGTGTGTGTGTGTGTGTGTGTGTGTGTGTGTGTGTGTGTGTGTGAGTGGGTGCGTGGGTGTGTGTGAGTGGGTGCGTGGGTGTGTGTGATTCTCTCTCTCTCTCTCTCTCTCTCTCTCTCTCTCTCTCTCTCTCTCTATCTATCTATCTATCTATCTATCTATCTATCTATCTATTCTTCCTCTCTCTCTCAGTATATGTAATTAATTGAAAATAATTAAATAAGCATAAAGATTAATAGTATATGGACGTTGGAAAACAGTGAATACAATATATGGAATTTATTAGTTTAGGGGTAAGGCTAAAGCCATATACAGGCAAGTGAATATTACACAGAAAACATTCGTAACTACACATTCATAATATTTGCAACGGCAAGGCAAAATTATGTCCCTTTAAAATCACAATTAACAGTAAACATGCACACTACTCATAGTAAGGTGCACTTTATATCATTCATAACTTGAAAGGAAATCTTGACTACACACGAACGCATAAATCTTACTCATAGATCAACACATCTTCACTATATTTTTTAGTAATATGTCTTAATTTTATCCATTATTCTCTTTCTCTTTTCCTTTTACTTTTTCCCCTTCTTCCCTATTCTTTTGCGACTCTTCTCTTCTTTTTCCATCTATTATCTTTCTAATTTCATCATCTTTATAAATCTCTTTCTCTCTCTCTCTCTCTCTCTCTCTCTCTCTCTCTCTCTCTCTCTCTCTCTCTCTCTCTCTCTCTCTCTCTCTCTCTCTCTCTCTCTCCCTCTCTCTCTCCTTCCTCTACTTCTCTCTCATTTTTTTCTTATTCCTTCTTTTCTCCTTTCTTCTTCTTCGCCGTCTTCATATTCTTCTTCTTCTTCTCTTCTTTTCCTCCTCCCTCTCTCTTTCTCGATCTTCTTCTCCTCTCCCTCCCTCCTTCTTCTCTATCCCTTCTCCCTGCTTATCTCCTCCCCCTCTCCACCCCATTTTATCTCACCTTCTTCCCCTTCTTCTCTCCTCCCCCTCTCCACCCAATGTTATCTCACCTTCTTCCCCTCTTCTCTCCTCTCCATTTTATCTCACCTTCTTCCCCTTCTTCTCCCTCCGCCAGGTTCCGCACCGGTAACCGCATCAACTTCTCCGAATCCTCCGCTCCTTCTGGTCCCCTGAGGAAGATCGTCACCAAAGGATCCTATTCGTGAGTGTAGGAGTCTGTGACGTCACGGTTAAGGAGCATGTGGCGAGGTCGTGACGTCATTGGGAAAGAGTATGGTGGGGGTCGTGATGTCATTGGGAAGGAGTATGGGGTAGTCGTGACGTCATTGATATGGCGAATGGGAGGTCGTGACGTCACTGGTACGGCGTTTAATTAAGAGTATGGGAGGTAGTGATTGGTTTGATTGACAGCGAGATCGTGATGTCGTTGGTTTGAATATGAACGGGTCGTGACATCATTATTAGAAAGAGAATGAAGTCGTTACGTCATTGCTTAAATAAGAATGAAATCATGCCGTTCTTTTAATCATGAGCGCAGTCGTGACGTCATTGTCTTAAATAAGAGCTAAGTCTTGAAGTTATCATTTTCAGTATGGGTGAATTCGTGACGTCACTGTTTTGAGTATGGATAATTTTTTTCAAACTGAACATCAATCGTCATTTGAGGAGTTTTATCCCAACCCTACGCAGCATATTGCCGTGGTTAAGGTTTGGACATATGGTGATTAGTAAACTTTCCTAGCTATTACGAACGAATTGGTAAGGTTTAAATCTGCCCTAAAATTCGTGTTTCGCCGAAATAAAGGAAATTTTTCAAAGCTACACTTTGCAATATGACTCGTGAATCATACGAGCAACGGGCGTCGACCAAAGCAAGTGAATTTCCAGTGAGGTTGGACAACAAATAAAATAAGTGAATAGGCCAACAGAATAGGGAGATAAAATAAGCAAATTGGCCAACTGGATAGGGGAAATAGGACAAGTAAAAAGAGAAAGTGAATCTGACTAATGGGGCAAATAGAAGCGAGCAGAAAGGAAAATGACGTCGACTGGATTTCTTTATTATCCGACCGAAGGCGATGTCATTCTTGATGAGTACCGGGATGTCACACCCAAGTAGCAAGGCTCTCGGACGTCAGCGTTTTGAGGACTGATTTGTTTTGCTAATAGCTAGTATCTTGTTCTTTATTTGTGGTTTTGTGTTTGTGATTTGTATTTGCATGATGCTATTTTTTTTTCAATCCTATTTTTGGATGTTTGGATTCACGGTCTCATTGATATCCCATTTAAGTTTCCTTTATAAGTATAAAGCAAGTAGAGTAAATAGAAAGGTCTAATGTATATAATTAATAATTACATAAAGCCCTAACACTTATTACCAAGCCACATTACCATTCAGTAAAAACTCGCCCTCAGTCATACAGTCCATCATATCACCATCAACCAACCTAACAACCATTTAACAAACACCACAATGCATCACCATCAACCACATCTACCATCACCACCAACCACGTCTACCATCACCACCAACCACGTCTACCATCACCAGCAACCCAATCCCCGACCATCCAGCTCAACACCACCCAATTACAAAGCCCAATTTTCACAACAACCACAACAATCTTTACTCATTACCCAAACCATCAAGTTCACCACAACCCAATTACAGGCCTAATCACCACAACACCTCACAACCGCAACTAATTATCCTCATCATGTCATACTTCTAACCCCACCTCCCCCCCCCCGTCCTCCTCTCTCCACCCTCCCCCCCCTCTCTCTTCCACCGCAGCTTCCACCATCCCGACGGATCCCTCCATCACCTCACCTACACTGCCGACGAGAATGGATACCGCCCCGTGTCTGACATGATCCCCACGCCCTACCCCCTCCTCCCCTGGCAGGTGGAACAGGTACGTTCTCTCCCCCCTCCTTCACCCCCTCTCCACTTCTTCTCCCATTCATCCACTTCCTCTCTTCCTCTTGTAGGTGGAATTGATACATTCCCTCCCCCCTTCCTCCCCCCCCCTCAAATGATATTTGGAATAGGTGCGCCCTCTGCCTCCCCTCCCCTACCCATTTCCTCCCCCCCCTTTACTCCCTCTTCAATTGGCCCGTGGGACAGGTACGCTCCCCTTCCCTCCCCTCCCCTCCCACCTCCCTCTACCCCCAGCCCCCTTCCTCCCTTGGCAGATGGAATAGATAAGCTCCCTTCCCCCCTCCCCTCTAACCCGCCTCTCCCTCCCCTGCCAATCACCCTGGCACTGAGAAGATTCCAGAAGGCGTTGCAATTAGTCTGATATATGGTTGATAATTAACCCTCCCCCCCCCCCCCCCCTGTCGGTCACCCTGCCACTGGGGAGATTGTGTCAGGGTTTGGTTTGATATATGACCGATAGTTAATTAATTTTTGTTATCTGATAACTGGTCTTCCTATATTGTCACTAATTTGATATGATATCGATAGTCCGTTATTATATTCTGTCATTTATACTTGTGATTGGTGAA
>NC_061853.1:8429262-8431762 GCF_019202785.1 Penaeus chinensis | reverse complement strand
CCCGACAGGTAGCCCGACAGGAAGCCCGACAGGAAGCCCGACAGGTAGCCCGACAGGAAGCCCGACAGGTAGCCCGACAGGAAGCCCGACAGGTAGCCCGACAGGAAGCCTGACAGGTAGCCCGACAGGAAGCCCGACAGGTAGCCCGACAGGAAGCCCGACAGGAAGCCCGACAGGAAGCCCGACAGGAAGCCCGACAGGTAGCCCGACAGGAAGCCCGACAGGTAGCCCGACAGGTAGCCCGACAGGAAGCCCAACAGGTAGCCTGACATGAAGCCCGACAGGAAGCCCGACAGGTAGCCCGACAGGAAGCCCGACAGGTAGCCCGACAGGAAGCCCGACAGGTGGCCCGACAGGAAGCCTGACAAGTAGCCCGACAGGAAGCCCGACAGGTAGCCCGACAGGTAGCCCGACAGGAAGCCCGACAGGTGGCCAGACAGGTAACCCGACAGGAAGCCCGACGGGTGGCCCGACAGGAAGCCCGACAGGAAGCCCGATAGGTAGCCCGACAGGAAGTCCTACAGGTAGCCCGACAGGAAGCCCGACAGGAAGCCCGACATGTAGTCCGACAGGAAGTCCTACAGGTAGCCCGACAGGTAGCCCGACAGGTAGCCCGACAGGAAGCCCGACAGGTGGCCCGACAGGAAGCCCAACAGGAAGCCCGATAGGTAGTCCGACAGGATGTCCTACAGGTAGCCAGACAGGAAGCCCGACAGGTAGCCCGACAGGAAGCCCGACAGGTGGCCCGACAGGAAGCCCAACAGGAAGCCCGATAGGTAGTCCGACAGGATGTCCTACAGGTAGCCAGACAGGAAGCCCGACAGGTAGCCCGACGGCAGCTCAGCAGAAGCAGCGCAACTTATCAAGGTCGGGACATGGCACCACGAGAATCAGTAATAATGGTAAAGAAAGATATGATAATGATAACATAGCAGTGATGATAATGTTAATGGTAATGATAATAATAGTTGTGGTGATAATGATAATGATAGTAATGATACTGCTATTACTAAAGATAATTATAACTCCTCCCCTTCTGCACCTAACCCCTCACCTTCTGCACCAAATTCCTCCCCTTCTGCACCTAACCCCTCCCCTTCTGCACCTTACTCCTCCCCTTCTGCACCTAACCCCTCCCCTTCTGCACCTCACTCCTCCCCTTCTGCACCAAACTAGTCCCCTTCTGCACCAAACTCCTCCCCTTCTGCACCTAACCCCTCCCCTTCTGCACCAAACTCCTCCCCTTATGCACCAAACTCCTCCCCTTCTGCACCTAACCCCTCCCCTTCTGCACCTTACTCCTCCCCTTCTGCACCAAACTCCTCCCCTTCTGCACCAAACTCCTCCCCTTCTGCACCTAACCCCTCCCCTTCTGCACCAAACTCCTCCCCTTCTGCACCTAACCCCTCCCCTTCTGCACCAAACTCCTCCCCTTCTGCACCAAACTCCTCCCCTTCTGCACCTAACCCCTCCCCTTCTGCACCCAACTCCTCCCCTTCTGCACCAAACTCCTCCCCTTCTGCACCAAACTCCTCCCCTTCTGCACCTAACCCCTCCCCTTCTGCACCTTATTCCTCCCCTTCTGCACCTTACTCCTCCCCTTCTGCACCTAACCCCTCCCCTTCTGCACCTTACTCCTCCCCTTCTGCACCTAACCCCTCCCCTTCTGCACCTAACCCCTCCCCTTCTGCACCTAACCCCTCCCCTTCTGCACCTAACCCCTCCCCTTCTGCACCTAACCCCTCCCCTTCTGCACCCAACTCCTCCCCTTCTGCACCCAAACTCCTCCCCTTCTGCACCTAACCCCTCCCCTTCTGCACCTTACTCCTCCCTTTCTGCACCTAACCCCTCCCCTTCTGCGCCTTACTCCTCCCCTTCTGCACCAAACTCCTCCCCTTCTGCACCTTACTCCTCCCCTTCTGCACCTTACTCCTCCCCTTCTGCACCTAACCCCTCCCCTTCTGCACCTAACCCCTCCCCTTCTGCACCTGACCCCTCCCCTTCAGCACCAAAATCCTCCCCCTCTGCACCGAACCCCTCCCCTTCTGCAATTAACTCCTCCCCTTCAGCATCTAACTCCTCTGGACCCAAACACTTCCTCTTCTGCACCAAACCCCTCCCCATCTGCACCCAAACTCCTCCCCTCCTGCACCTATCTCCATCTCCACATCAGGGTGTGGTGTGACCTGCACTGTTTGCATCTGATCCGCGCTCCTTGATAAGTTCAGCGACAGTGTTTAGTCAGCAGGTCCGTTACCCTGAGGGAGGAGCAAGTGGGTCAGGCAGAGAGGCAGATGGAAAGGTCAGTTCGGTATGGCCTCTGGCGGAGGGTGAAGAAAAGGGGGAAAAGGAGGTCGAAGGGTAGCCGGGCTTGTTCAGATTCGTTTTTCGGACAGTGGGGTTTAAAATGATTACTATTAGTAATGATGATGGGGATAATACTAATTGCAGTTGTAGCAGTAGCAGTAGTAGTAGCAGTAGTAGTAGTAGTAGTAGTAGA
>NC_061853.1:8394262-8411762 GCF_019202785.1 Penaeus chinensis | reverse complement strand
GTGTTTTTGTTGTAAATATGTTTGACCACAACTAATCGGTGGTTTATCTGAAAACTGCCGGTTGTTTGCATGCTACTCAATATTTAAATATCTTTAAATGTTAAACAGTGTTTCGTATATCAAATGGCATGATCTCTATGGCATGCGAAGTACATTATTTCCAAAGTTGTCTGGATTATATAACTAGGGTGTTCATGAATCCCAAGTTTAACAGTAACCACGAAATATGTTGAACGTTTTTGAGAAGAAAAAAAAAAATATTTATTTCAAAGTATGTCTTATGGTACTTGTTTGAAAGAAGACGAAGAAACAACAACAAAAATACGAGCCAAGCGTAAGAAAGCGACATAAAGCTTATACGGTCAGTGAACAGCTCAATAAAATAACACTGACAATCTTGTTTGTTATACACAGTAAACTATAATGGCCGTGTGCTCTCTACAGGTGCTTCATTATATATGTCAGACATATTCTTGTATACAGATATATGTATATATGTATATATATATATATATATATATATTCATTCACACACATACACACACACAATACACACACACACACACACACATATATATATATATGTGTATATATATATATATGTGTGTGTGTGTGTGTGTGTGTGTATGTGTGTCTATGCATGTATACACACACACACACACACACACATACATATATGGAAAAATACATATACACATGCAGACATATATTGCAGCGTATAAGCCAATTTCTTCTGTACACAAACTAGACATTACCTTATAATGAATGCATGTAGACCTAGGCCTTGTCTTTGTAAATTGAATAGACAACTGATATCCAGCAGATAACGTTCAACAGATGGCAGTGGGTTAAGCAAATCACGTATTAGCTGTGACATGAACTCCAACACCATGTTAAAATAACAACTATACCATCATATAACAGTACCTTATCAATACAACAGAGCTTTACTAAGACATACAACCCCAAGTTATTGTATATTTCTTTCTTGTCTGCCTATCGTAAACACATAATAGATATATTTCGTTCGTAGTCTCTGAATAACATTTCTTATCCACACGTACAGGAAAGATACATTAGATAAGAAGTTATCTGTGTATTCTGGATTGCGACGCAGTTCGTGAAAAAAGGAATCAAGTAAAGTCAAATGTATATATAGAGAAAGACAAAGAGGATAGGTTATTCCTTTTTATGCCAATACTTAAGTAAAAAAAGAAAAATTCTAGTGTCGCTGTCACGATCATGGGGAATGAATATGACATAAGGTGATAAAAGAAATGATGGGCACTAAGAAAAAGAGAGAGATAGTAGATAAATACAGAGAGAGGGGAAAAGAGAGAATGAAAAAGATAGATAGAGAGAGAGACATACAGACGCACACCCAGACATAGAAAGAGAAAGAGGAAGTAGAGGAAGTGAGAGAAGCACGAAGGAAGAGAGAGGCAAGAACCCTGATATATAAAGGTTTCGTGGCCACTGAGTCCCACAGTCACCTGCCTTACGCGTCGCTCCCTTCCTCCTCCGCTGAATCTCCTCGCGCGCACAATGGACGTTGTAAGCTGTTCATCTTACCTCAATTTTCTCCTCATGATGAAAGCTTAATTAGAATCTTGATCTTTATTCTCTCCGTTGTTATTCCCTTTTTGATTTAGGGACAATGATAAAACAAAGGTATTTATTATATTTGTTTCGTGTTTACAGGTTTTCCTGGTAGCATGCTGTATTTGCTTAGTGGCTGGACGCCCACAATATTCTTACCCTGCCGCCACGCCCGTTCCCATCCTGGTGGACGAAAGGTTGCCCATCGACCTGCAGGGAGGCTACGGATTCAGGTAGGACGACGCGTCTCAAAGTCTGTTTGCAGAAATAGTGTGGCAGGTCGATGTTCATCTGCCTTGGCCTAAAGGGACTCGTTTGCCTGATGTATGGAGTACTTGCCTTCATATTGTTCATTTGTTGTCATTTGTTTCCTTAATTATTTGTTTATTTGCTGTTGATTACATCTGTGCTTGACTCAACATGATGCCCGTCTGCAGGATCCTGACGGGAAACGGCATCGCGTGGCAAGAGACAGGAGCGGCAGCCTCTAAGAGTGGACAGTACACGTGAGTTCTTTCTGTCTGTCTAGCTATTTGTTTCTATATTTGTTCGTACTTACCTTTCTCTTTCTCTCTCTCTGATTCTCTCTCTCTCTTGTTATGAATTTTATAATATTTGAAGTGCGAGAAAACGTGTTAGATACTTACCCTTTTTCAAACTATTTTCCTCGCCCAAGGTTCACCCATCCCGACGGCACTCCCCACACCCTCTCGTACACCGCGGGCGTGGGCGGCTTCCAGCCTGTGTCCGACCTCCTCCCGACGCCTCATCCTCTCGAACCTTGGCATATCGAACAGGTGAGAAAACACAGTGCTTCAGGATCTTACTGTAATTACAAATAATTACTTATTTTTAGATGAATAACCAACGTGTGATATTTTTTTGCTGATGTCCAGATCTGATCCTCATTTCAGATCCGGTTCGCTGAAAGCCAAAGAGCGGCAGCGGCAGCTTCAGCAGCGACGGCGGTTTAGATTAGGAAATGGAAGGTCGTCTTCTTGTTATGTTGTTAAGGCTTAGTTTATTTTCTTTTTACTGATATTTTGTTATATGAACATGAATAAAATAATCATCTGATTGTACATTGTTTGATTACTATATCAACGAAAAGCATGTATATGGGTGGAGTAAAGATACTGATTCATCTCATGAAAGTAACAATCTAAGCATAGTGATACAGTGACAACAGAATGTGAAGAGAACACGAAGAAAAAAAAACAACACTACTAAACAGACAAACAAAAAAAAAAGGCATTTTTCAAATACTTCAGTTCTCATTTATTCGAGAAAAGAACTTGAAAAAAAAAACGCTCTGAACACATGCTCTTTATCTAAAAAACAAACAAACACGAACATTAGAATATAAAGAGGTTCATTAGAAGAATCAGCAAAACCGTATACTTTGTGAATGCCAAATTAATTGCCGTATATTCTTATATTTCTTATTATGATGATCACCAGTAATCAGCATAGAATTATGATAAACAGGATGACAACTTGATTTAGTAGGAGGAGCTTTCGTTATTGTCAAGATCGAACTCCTTCCAAGACGAGGAAAGCAGATGAATTAATTACGTTTTATTATATATCCATTTCATTTATCGATATGTTTATCTAATTACTTATACTTTCATCAATTCACTATTGATTTATTCATGCAACGTCTGTCTACCCATTTATTCATCTTTATGCATTATATTCCGCAATTGTGAGGTCAGATGTGTGAGCGACGCCTCTCGCGACCTCGATCCTGACCGTGGCTTATGGCGTCGTGTCTCAGACTCCATTTGTTCACTAAAATGCATCCACGATTAATTCTTATCACAGTGAGATAGGAAAATAGCAATATGAAAAGACATGACATAAATCAAATAAAATCTACGTGACATTTTTCATTAATTTTATTAATAACCAATAGCCTGAAAACTGCACATCCTTGCAAGGTCAATATCCTACATTAGTCTAGCCAAGGAAAATATATGAGAAATATACAGAAAACAGCATAATGTTGTGTTTCCAGTCAAACACACACACACACAAATATATATGTATGTATATATATATTTATATATATGTATATATGTATATATATTGGATATATGTCTCTATATCATATTTATCCATCTATCTATCTATCTGTCTATGTATATATACACACACACACAAATATATGTATATGCATATATATATATATATATACATATATATACACACATGTATATGTATGCATATATATGTATATATATAAATATACATACATGCATGTGTTTATATATAGAGAGAGATAGACACAGATATATATACATATATACATATATATATATAAATATATATACATATGTATAAATGTATATATATATATAAATTTATATATAAATATACACATACATATATGTATGAATACATACATACACACACACACACACACACATATATATATATATATATATACATATATATACATACATATATATATATATATACACATCTATGCATATATATATATATATATGTAAGTATAACATGCTAGTGTCATCGTCAAAATCATGGAAGATGAAGATAACAAAAGATAGAAAAGGTATGAATAAGAATGAAGGTGTATTTGACCGGTTTTGATATATCTTCGTCAGAAATACATGCATTTCTGACGAAGATATAATCATACCTTTTCTACATTTGACATCATGAATGCGGTTCATAACAAAAGGTGATAGACACTGAGAGAGAGAGAAAGGGAGAGAGAAAGAGGTAGATAGTAGATAGATAGAGGGAGAGAGAGTGGGGGCAAGAAAGAGAAAGAGACACACAGACACAACCAGAAAGAGAAAGAGGAAGTGAGAGAAGCACGAAGGAAGAGAGAGGCAAGAACCCTGATATATAAAGGTTTCGTGGCCACTGAGTCCCACAGTCACCTGCCTTACGCGTCGCTCCCTTCCTCCTCCGCTGAATCTCCTCGCGCGCACAATGGACGTTGTAAGCTGTTCATCTTACCTCAATTTTCTCCTCATGATGAAAGCTTAATTAGAATCTTGATCTTTACTCTCTTCGTTGTTATGCCCTTTTTGATTTAGGGACTAAGATAAAACAATGGTATTTATTATATGTTTTTGTGTTTATAGATTTTCCTGGTAGCATACTGTATTTGCTTAGTGGCTGGACGCCCACAATATGCCAACCCTGCCGCCACGCCCGTTCCCATCCTGGTGGACGAAAGGTTGCCCATCGACCTGCAGGGAGGCTACGGATTCAGGTAGGACGACGCGTCTCAAAGTCTGTTTGCAGAAATAGTGTGGCAGGTCGATGTTCATCTGCCTTGGCCTAAAGGGACTCGTTTGCCTGATGTATGGAGTACTTGCCTTCATATTGTTCATTTGTTGTCATTTGTTTCCTTAATTATTTGTTTATTTGCTGTTGATTACATCTGTGCTTGACTCAACATGATGCCTGTCTGCAGGATCCTGACGGGAAACGGCATCGCGTGGCAAGAGACAGGAGCGGCAGCCTCTAAGAGTGGACAGTACACGTGAGTTCTTTCTGTCTGTCTAGCTATTTGTTTCTATATTTGTTCGTACTTACCTTTCTCTCTCTCTCTCTCTCTCTTGTTATTGAATGTTATAATATTTAAGTGCGAGAAAGCGTCTGGTATGTGTTAGATACTTACCTTTTTCAAAACTTTTCCTCGCCCAAGGTTCACCCATCCCGACGGCACTCCCCACACCCTCTCGTACACCGCGGGCGTGGGCGGCTTCCAGCCTGTGTCCGACCTCCTCCCGACGCCTCATCCTCTCGAACCTTGGCATATCGAACAGGTGAGCAACACAGTGCTTCAGGATCTTACTATAATTACGGACAATTTCCCATTTTAGATGAATAACCAACATGTGACTTTTTTTTTGCTGAAGTCCAGATCTGATCCTCATTTCAGATCCGATTCGCTGAAAGCCAAAGAGCGGCGGCGGTGGCGGCAGCTTCAGCAGCGACGGCGGTTTAGATTAAGAAATAGAAGGTCGTCTTCTTGTTATGCTGTTAATTCTGTTTGTTTTCTTTTTACTTACACTTTGTTATATGAACATGAATAAAATAATAATCTGAATGTACATTGTTTGATTACTATATCAACGAAAATCATGTATATAAGCGGAGTAAAGCTATTGATTCATCTTATGAATGGAACAGTGACAACATAATATAAGGAGAACACGAAGGAAAAAAACAACAATAATAAACAAACAGACAGGCAAAATAAAGGCCATTTCAAATACTTCAGATCTCATTTATTCGAGAAAAGAACTTGAAAAATTCGGTTTAAACACTTGCTTCATCTAAGAAAGAAAAAAACACGAACATTAGAATATAAAGAGGTTCAATAGAAGAATGAGTAAAACCGTATACTGTGAAAATGTCAAATTGAATTCCGTGTGTTCCTATATTTCTTCTTATCATGATTATCACCGGTTATCAGCATAAAATTATAATAAACAGGATGAAAATTGATTTAATGGGAGGAGCTTGTGGTATTGCTATGATCGAACTCCTTACAAGATGATGAAAGCAGATGAATTAATTACGTTTTTTATTATATATCTATTTCATTTTTCTATCTATCTAATTATTTATGCTTTCGTCTATTCACTATTCATTTATTCATTCAAAATCTGTCTACCCATTTATTCATCTATCATCTGGAAACTGCACATCTTTGCAAGGTCAATATCCTGCATTAGTCTAGCATGCCCAAGAAAAAAATATAAGAAATATAAAGAAAACGGCATAATGTTGTGTTCTCAGTCACATATATATGTATGTATATGAATATATATATATATATATATATATATCTGTTTAGCCTCCGGGCTAGTACAGTAGTAACGTGTCGGCCTCTCATCCGAGGGGTCGGCGGTTCGCGCCCCGCCCAGGCGCGAGAAGTTGCAATTATTGCCTGGAGGTTACTGCTGTGGCTGGGCACCACGGCGGGTAAAGACTAAGCCGACACACGTTAGCCAGTCGACATTAGTTGACACAGGCCGGGTTCCCCTTCTGGTCATAGCCAGGGCGAGGCTCAGCTTCGCATATCGGACTTATCCTTATATCTGTTTCTATATCTATGTCTATCCATCTATCTGTTTATATATATGCATATATTTATACATATACATAAATATATGTACACATACACACGACATATATATACATATATATATATATACACGTATGTGGATGTATATATGTATTTATTTATTTATATATACACATACATGCATGCACGTATGTATATATATAAATATACATGCATGTGTGTACATATATATAAATATACATGCATGTATACATATATATGAAGATGAAGATAACAAATAATAGAAAGAATAAAAATGAATATCTTAACAATAAAGATGTGTAATTAACCAGTTTTCGATTGTACCTTCGTCAGAAATACATGTATTTCTAACGAAGATATAATCATGCCTTTTCTAGATTTGTCAACATGTATACGGTTCATAACAAATGGGGATAGAAGAAACGATAGGCACTGAGATAAAGAGAGAAAGAGAGAAAGAGGTAGATAGTAGATAGATAGACGGAGAGAGAGAGAGAAGGGAAGACAGAGAGATGGGAAGAGAGAGGGAGAGAGAGAAAAAGAGACATACAGACACACAACCCGAAAGAGAGAGAGAAAGAGGAAGTGAGAGAAGCACGAAGGAAGAAATACATGCATTTCTGACGAAGACATAATCATACCTTTTCTACATTTGACATCATGAATGCGGTTCATAACAAAAGGTGATAGACGAAATGATGGACACTGAAAGAAAGAGAGAGAAAGAGGTAGATAGTAAATAGATAGAGGGAGAGAGAGGGGGGCAAGAAAGAGAAAGAGACATACAGACACACAACCAGAAAGAGAAAGAAAAAGAGGAAGTGAGAGATGCACGAAGGAAGAGAGAGGCAAGAACCCTGATATATAAAGGTTTCGTGGCCACTGAGTCCCACAGTCACCTGCCTTCCTCCTCCGCTGAATCTCCTCGCGCGCACAATGGACGTTGTAAGCTGTTCGTCTTACCTCAATTTTCTCCTCATGATAAAAGCTTAATTAGAATCTTGATCTTTACTCTCTTCGTTGTTATTCCTTTTTTGGTTTAGGGACAATTATAAAACAATGGCATCTATTATATGTTTTTGTGTTTATAGATTTTCCTGGTAGCATGTTGTGTTTGCTTAGTGGCTGGACGCCCACAATATGCCAACCCTGCCGCCACGCCCGTTCCCATCCTTGTGGACGAAAGGTTGCCCATCGACCTGCTGGGAGGCTACGGATTCAGGTAGGATGACGCGTCTCAAATCCCTTTTGCAGAAGTAGTCAATGCTCATCTGCCTTGACCTAAAGAGACTCGTTTGCCTGATGTATGGAGTACTTGCCTTCACATTGTTCTTATCATTTGTTTCCTATGTACTTGTTTGTTTGCTGTTGATTACAATTGTGCTTGACTCAACATGATGCCTGTCTGCAGGATCATGACGGGAAACGGCATCGCGTGGCAAGAGACAGGAGCGGCAGCCTCTAAGAGTGGACAGTACACGTGAGTTCTTTCTGTCTGTCTAGCTATTTGTTTCTATCTGTGTTCGTACTTACCTTTCTCTCTCTCTCTCTCTCTGATTCTCTCTCTCTCTCTTGTTATGAATTTTATAATATTTGAATGCGAGAAAACGTGTTAGATACTTACCCTTTTCAACTATTTTCCTCGCCCAAGGTTCACCCATCCCGACGGCACTCCTCACACCCTCTCGTACACCGCGGGCGTGGGCGGCTTCCAGCCTGTGTCCGACCTCCTCCCGACGCCTCATCCTCTCGAACCTTGGCATATCGAACAGGTGAGAAAAACAGTGCTTCAGGATCTTACTGTAATTACAAATAATTATTTATTTTTAGATGAATAACCAACGTGTGATTTTTTTTGCTGAAGTCCAGATCTGATCCTCATTTCAGATCCGGTTCGCTGAAAGCCAAAGAGCGGCAGCGGCAGCTTCAGCAGCGACGGCGGTTTAGATTAGGAAATGGAAGGTCGTCTTCTTGTTATGTTGTTAAGGCTTAGTTTATTTTCTTTTTACTGATATTTTGTTATATGAACATGAATAAAATAATCATCTGATTGTACATTGTTTGATTACTATATCAACGAAAAGCATGTATATGGGTGGAGTAAAGATACTGATTCATCTCATGAAAGTAACAATCTAAGCATAGTGATACAGTGACAACAGAATGTGAAGAGAACACGAAGAAAAAAAAACAACACTACTAAACAGACAAACAAAAAAGAGGCATTTTCAAATACTTCAGATCTCATTTATTCGAGAAAAGAACTTGAAAAAAAACGCTCTAAACACATGCTCTTTATCTAAAAAACAAACAAACACGAACATTAGAATATAAAGAGGTTCATTAGAAGAATCAGCAAAACCGTATACTTTGTGAATGCCAAATAAAATGCCGTATATTCTTATATTTCTTATTATGATGATCACCAGTAATCAGCATAGAATTATGATAAACAGGATGACAACTTGATTTAGTAGGAGGAGCTTTTGTTATTGTCAAGATCGAACTCCTTCCAAGACGAGGAAAGCAGATGAATTAATTACGTTTTTGTTATATATCCATTTCTTTTATCGATATGTTTATCTAATTACTTATACTTTCATCAATTCACTATTGATTTATTCATGCAACGTCTGTCTACCCATTTATTCATCTTTATACTTTATATTCCGTAATTGTGAGGTCAGATGTGTGAGCGACGCCTCTCGCGACCTCGATCCTGACCGTGGCTTATGGCGTCGTGTCTCAGACTCCATTTGTTCACTAAAATGCATCCACGATTAATTCTTATCACAGTGCGATAGGAAAATAGCAATATGAAAAGACATGACATGAATCAAATAAAGTCTACGTGACATTTTTCATTAATTTTATTAATAACCAATAGCCTGAAAACTGCACATCCTTGCAAGGTCAATATCCTACATTAGTCTAGCCAAGGAAAAAATATGAGAAATATACAGAAAACAGCATAATGTTGTGTTTCCAGTCAAACACACACACACACATATATATGTATGTATATATATATTTATATATATGTATATATGTATATATATTGGATATATGTCTCTATATCATATTTATCCATCTATCTATCTATCTGTCTATGTATATATACACACACACAATTATATGTATATGCATATATATATATATATACATATATATACACACATGTATATGTATGCATATATATGTATATATATATATACATACATGCATGTGTTTATATATATAGAGAGATAGACACAGATATATATACATATATACATATATATATATATAAATATATATACATATGTATAAATGTATATATATATATAAATTTATATATAAATATACACATACATATATGTATGAATACATACATACACACACACACACACACACATATATATATATATATATATATATACATGTATATACATACATATATATATATATATATATATACACATATATGCATATATATATATATATATATATATATATATATATATATATATATGTAAGTATAACATGCTAGTGTCATCGTCAAAATCATGGAAGATGAAGATAACAAAAGATAGAAAAGGTATGAATAAGAATGAAGGTGTATTTGACCGGTTTTGATATATCTTCGTCAGAAATACATGCATTTCTGACGAAGATATAATCATACCTTTTCTACATTTGACATCATGAATGCGGTTCATAACAAAAGGTGATAGACACTGAGAGAGAGAGAAAGGGAGAGAGAAAGAGGTAGATAGTAGATAGATAGAGGGAGAGAGAGTGGGGGCAAGAAAGAGAAAGAGACATACAGACACAACCAGAAAGAGAAAGAGGAAGTGAGAGAAGCACGAAGGAAGAGAGAGGCAAGAACCCTGATATATAAAGGTTTCGTGGCCACTGAGTCCCACAGTCACCTGCCTTACGCGTCGCTCCCTTCCTCCTCCGCTGAATCTCCTCGCGCGCACAATGGACGTTGTAAGCTGTTCATCTTACCTCAATTTTCTCATGATGAAAGCTTAATTAGAATCTTGATCTTTACTCTCTTCGTTGTTATGCCCTTTTTGATTTAGGGACTAAGATAAAACAATGGTATTTATTATATGTTTTTGTGTTTATAGATTTTCCTGGTAGCATGTTGTATTTGCTTAGTGGCTGGACGCCCACAATATGCCAACCCTGCCGCCACGCCCGTTCCCATCCTGGTGGACGAAAGGTTGCCCATCGACCTGCAGGGAGGCTACGGATTCAGGTAGGACGACGCGTCTCAAAGTCTGTTTGCAGAAATAGTGTGGCAGGTCGATGTTCATCTGCCTTGGCCTAAAGGGACTCGTTTGCCTGATGTATGGAGTACTTGCCTTCATATTGTTCATTTGTTGTCATTTGTTTCCTTAATTATTTGTTTATTTGCTGTTGATTACATCTGTGCTTGACTCAACATGATGCCTGTCTGCAGGATCCTGACGGGAAACGGCATCGCGTGGCAAGAGACAGGAGCGGCAGCCTCTAAGAGTGGACAGTACACGTGAGTTCTTTCTGTCTGTCTAGCTATTTGTTTCTATATTTGTTCGTACTTACCTTTCTCTCTCTCTCTCTCTCTCTCTCTCTTGTTATTGAATGTTATAATATTTAAGTGCGAGAAAGCGTCTGGTATGTGTTAGATACTTACCTTTTTCAAAACTTTTCCTCGCCCAAGGTTCACCCATCCCGACGGCACTCCCCACACCCTCTCGTACACCGCGGGCGTGGGCGGCTTCCAGCCTGTGTCCGACCTCCTCCCGACGCCTCATCCTCTCGAACCTTGGCATATCGAACAGGTGAGCAACACAGTGCTTCAGGATCTTACTATAATTACGGACAATTTCCCATTTTAGATGAATAACCAACATGTGACTTTTTTTTTGCTGAAGTCCAGATCTGATCCTCATTTCAGATCCGATTCGCTGAAAGCCAAAGAGCGGCGGCGGTGGCGGCAGCTTCAGCAGCGACGGCGGTTTAGATTAAGAAATAGAAGGTCGTCTTCTTGTTATGCTGTTAATTCTGTTTGTTTTCTTTTTACTTACACTTTGTTATATGAACATGAATAAAATAATAATCTGAATGTACATTGTTTGATTACTATATCAACGAAAATCATGTATATAAGCGGAGTAAAGCTATTGATTCATCTTATGAATGGAACAGTGACAACATAATATAAGGAGAACACGAAGGAAAAAAACAACAATAATAAACAAACAGACAGGCAAAATAAAGGCCATTTCAAATACTTCAGATCTCATTTATTCGAGAAAAGAACTTGAAAAATTCGGTTTAAACACTTGCTTCATCTAAGAAAGAAAAAAACACGAACATTAGAATATAAAGAGGTTCAATAGAAGAATGAGTAAAACCGTATACTGTGAAAATGTCAAATTGAATTCCGTGTGTTCCTATATTTCTTCTTATCATGATTATCACCGGTTATCAGCATAAAATTATAATAAACAGGATGAAAATTGATTTAATGGGAGGAGCTTGTGGTATTGCTATGATCGAACTCCTTACAAGATGATGAAAGCAGATGAATTAATTACGTTTTTTATTATATATCTATTTCATTTTTCTATCTATCTAATTATTTATGCTTTCGTCTATTCACTATTCATTTATTCATTCAAAATCTGTCTACCCATTTATTCATCTATCATCTGGAAACTGCACATCTTTGCAAGGTCAATATCCTGCATTAGTCTAGCATGCCCAAGAAAAAAATATAAGAAATATAAAGAAAACGGCATAATGTTGTGTTCTCAGTCACATATATATGTATGTATATGAATATATATATATATATATATATATATATATATATATATCTGTTTAGCCTCCGGGCTAGTACAGTAGTAACGTGTCGGCCTCTCATCCGAGGGGTCGGCGGTTCGCGCCCCGCCCAGGCGCGAGAAGTTGCAATTATTGCCTGGAGGTTACTGCTGTGGCTGGGCACCACGGCGGGTAAAGACTAAGCCGACACACGTTAGCCAGTCGACATTAGTTGACACAGGCCGGGTTCCCCTTCTGGTCATAGCCAGGGCGAGGCTCAGCTTCGCATATCGGACTTATCCTTATATCTGTTTCTATATCTATGTCTATCCATCTATCTGTTTATATATATGCATATATTTATATTTACACACACTTTCACATACACACACATATATATACATATAAATACACGTATGTGGATGTATATATGCATTTATTTATTTATATATACACATACATGCATGCACGTATGTATATATATAAAGCTACATGCATGTGTATATATATATATATATATATATATACACATGCATGTATATATATATATATATAAATATACATGCATGTATATATATATATATATATATATATATATATATATGAAGATGAAGATAACAAATACAAGAAGGAATGAAAATGAATACCTTAACAATAAAGATATGTAATTAACCAGTTTTCGATTGTACCTTCGTCTGAAATACATGTATTTCTGACGAAGATATAATTATACCTTTTCTAGATTTGTCAACATGAATACGGTTCATAACAAATGGTGATAGAAGAAACGATAGGCACTGAGAAAAAGAGAGAAAGAGAGAAAGAGGTATATAGTAGATGGATAGACGGAGAGAGAGAGGGGGAGAGAGAGAGAGAGAAGGGAAGACAGAGAGATGGGAAGAGAGAGGGAGAGAGAGGAAAAGAGACATACAGACACACAACCCGAAAGAGAAAGAGAAAGAGGAAGTGAGAGAAGCACGAAGGAAGAAATACATGCATTTCTGACGAAGACATAATCATACCTTTTCTACATTTGACATCATGAATGCGGTTCATAACAAAAGGTGATAGACGAAATGATGGACACTGAAAGAAAGAGAGAGAAAGAGGTAGATAGTAAATAGATAGAGGGAGAGAGAGGGGGGGCAAGAAAGAGAAAGAGACATACAGACACACAACCAGAAAGAGAAAGAAAAAGAGGAAGTGAGAGATGCACGAAGGAAGAGAGAGGCAAGAACCCTGATATATAAAGGTTTCGTGGCCACTGAGTCCCACAGTCACCTGCCTTCCTCCTCCGCTGAATCTCCTCGCGCGCACAATGGACGTTGTAAGCTGTTCATCTTACCTCAATTTTCTCCTCATGATAAAAGCTTAATTAGAATCTTGATCTTTACTCTCTTCGTTGTTATTCCTTTTTTGGTTTAGGGACAATTATAAAACAATGGCATCTATTATATGTTTTTGTGTTTATAGATTTTCCTGGTAGCATGTTGTGTTTGCTTAGTGGCTGGACGCCCACAATATGCCAACCCTGCCGCCACGCCCGTTCCCATCCTTGTGGACGAAAGGTTGCCCATCGACCTGCTGGGAGGCTACGGATTCAGGTAAGATGACGCGTCTCAAATCCCTTTTGCAGAAGTAGTCAATGCTCATCTGCCTTGACCTAAAGAGACTCGTTTGCCTGATGTATGGAGTACTTGCCTTCACATTGTTCTTATCATTTGTTTCCTATGTACTTGTTTGTTTGCTGTTGATTACAATTGTGCTTGACTCAACATGATGCCTGTCTGCAGGATCATGACGGGAAACGGCATCGCGTGGCAAGAGACAGGAGCGGCAGCCTCTAAGAGTGGACAGTACACGTGAGTTCTTTCTGTCTGTCTAGCTATTTGTTTCTATCTGTGTTCGTACTTACCTTTCTCTCTCTCTCTCTCTCTGATTCTCTCTCTCTCTCTTGTTATGAATTTTATAATATTTGAATGCGAGAAAACGTGTTAGATACTTACCCTTTTCAACTATTTTCCTCGCCCAAGGTTCACCCATCCCGACGGCACTCCTCACACCCTCTCGTACACCGCGGGCGTGGGCGGCTTCCAGCCTGTGTCCGACCTCCTCCCGACGCCTCATCCTCTCGAACCTTGGCATATCGAACAGGTGAGAAAACACAGTGCTTCAGGATCTTACTGTAATTACAAATAATTACTTATTTTTAGATGAATAACCAACGTGTGATTTTTTTTTGCTGATGTCCAGATCTGATCCTCATTTCAGATCCGGTTCGCTGAAAGCCAAAGAGCGGCAGCGGCAGCTTCAGCAGCGACGGCGGTTTAGATTAGGAAATGGAAGGCCGTCTTCTTGTTATGTTGTTAAGGCTTAGTTTATTTTCTTTTTACTGATATTTTGTTATATGAACATGAATAAAATAATCATCTGATTGTACATTGTTTGATTACTATATCAACGAAAAGCATGTATATGGGTGGAGTAAAGATACTGATTCATCTCATGAAAGTAACAATCTAAGCATAGTGATACAGTGACAACAGAATGTGAAGAGAACACGAAGAGAAAAAAACAACATTACTAAACAGACAAACAAAAAAAAAGGCATTTTTCAAATACTTCAGATCTCATTTATTCGAGAAAAGAACTTGAAAAAAAAAAAACGCTCTAAACACATGCTCTTTATCTAAAAAACAAACAAACACGAACATTAGAATATAAAGAGGTTCATTAGAAGAATCAGCAAAACCGTATACTTTGTGAATGCCAAATTAATTGCCGTATATTCTTATATTTCTTATTATGATTATCACCAGTTAATGGCATAAAATTATGATAAACTTGATTTAGTAGGAGGAGCTTTTGATATTGTCAAGATCGAACTCCTTCCTAGACGAGGAAAACAGATGAATTAATTACGTTTTTGTTATATATCCATTTCATTTATCGATATGTTTATCAAATTACTTATGTTTTCATCTATCCACTATTCACTTATTCATCCATTCAGTATCTATCTACTCATTTATTCAACTACTGTTTACTTTATATTCCGCAATTGTGAGGCCAGATGCGTGAGCGACGCCTCTCGCGACCTCGATCCTGACCGTGGCTTATGGCGTCGTGTCACAGACTCCATTTGTTCACTAAAATGCATCCGCGAGTAATTGTTATGATACAGTGCGATAAGAAAAGGGTAATTTAGATAGCAATATGAAAGGACATAACATGAATCAAATCAATTTTACATGGCAGTTTTCAACGGTTTTGTTAATAACCAATACTCTGAAAACTGCGCATAGATGCAAGGTCAATATCTATTACTCTGGCATACCAAAGGAAAGATACGAGAAGTATACAGAAAATGGCATTATATTGTGTTCTTAGTCACACACGGACACACACACATAGATATATGTATATATGTATATGTATGTATATGTGTATATATTAGATATATACATATATCTATCCATCTATCTATCTATCTGTCTATGTTTATATACATATATATATACATATATATATATATATTTAAACAGCCATCCATTCCATTGCAGGACATAGGCCTCTCTCAATTCACTACTGAGAGGTTAAATGGCAATGTCACCCTTGCCTGATTGGATGTCCTTCCTGATCAACCGCGGTTTGGCGCTCTAACACCTGTGCCACGGCGGTGACTTCCCCTACGACACCTGCGTTTGACTTCTCAAGGCGATATGTCGTTTTCTCGGGCTCGAGCCAGCAGTCAGAGCGCAGGCAGTTTTACGACCGCCGCGACGGGGAATTTAACTCGGGACCACGAGGGTCGGGCTCTAACCACTGGACCATCGCGGAAGTATATATATATATATATATATATATATATATATATATATATATATATATATATATGAATATATATATGTACACACACACACACACAGATATATATATATATATTTATTTATTTCATTATTATTATTTTTTTATATATATACACTTACATATATGCAAGTGTGTAAGTATATGTATATATATGGATATATATGTATATATATACATATATAATATGATAGTGTCACCATCGCGATCACGGAAGATAACAAATGATAGGAAAGGTAAGAGGGAAAATTAATATCTTCACAATACCAGAGATGTATTTGACCGGTTTTGATTATATCTTCGTCAGAAATACATAATTTAAACATGAATATGGTTCATAACAAAAGGTGATAGAGGAAATTATAGACACTGAGAGAAAGAGAGAGAAAGAAGTCGATAGTAGATAGATAGATGGAGGGAGAGAAAGAGGGGGACAAGAGAGAGAGAGAGAGGGAGAGAGAGAGAGAGAGAGAGAGAGGGAGAGAGAGAGAGAGAGAGAGAGAGAGAGAGAGAGAGAGAGAGAGAGAGAGAGAGAGAGAGAGAGATACAGACATTCAGACGCACACCCAGACAAAGAAAGAAAAAGAGGAAGTAGAGGAAGTGAGAGAAGCACGAAGGAAGAGAGAGGCAAGAACCCTGATATATAAAGGTTTCGTGGCCACTGAGTCCCACAGTCACCTGCCTTAAGCGTCGCTCCCTTCCTCCTCCGCTGAATCTCCTCAATTTGGACGTTGCAAGTTCGTGTCCATTTGGCCTTGATTCTGTTCTCACGAAGGAAGGTTAATTTGAATTTCTTCGTTGTTATTCCCTTTTTGATTTAGGAACTGTGATAAAAGAAAGGGAACGGAGATAGAAGTGGCAGGAGAAGAAGGGCGGGGGGGCTAGAGATAGAAGAGGTAGGAGGAGAAAGAGGAACGAGGAAGGGCGAGAACGGCGGGGACATCGCCCTCAGAAATGGCTTTGTCGTTCCTGCGTCACGCGTGGGAGTCGCAGGTTCCCTCCGATGGGCTGCTTTTTTCTCTTCTCTCTCGCAGCTTCAAAGATGGCGTCGGGGGAACTCTCTCTCACTCTCTTTCCCTCTATCTCTCTCTCGCTTTCTCTCTCTCTCTCTCTCTCTTTCTCTCCCTCTCTCTTTCTCTC
>NC_061853.1:8374262-8379262 GCF_019202785.1 Penaeus chinensis | reverse complement strand
TGTCTGTGTGTGTGTGTGGCTGTGTGTATGTGTGTGTGTGTGTGTTTGTGTGTGTGTATATATATATATACACACACACACATATATGAATGGTAAAACACTAACGGTAAAATAAACCCACAATGCATAAACTAGATTTATTAAAAACGAGACAGCAGTTTTAAAATCCTCCTGGTCTGAATGGGAAGGGTAGAGGAGGGAGTAAAAGAGAGAAAGGAGAGGTAATGCAGTGAACACGGGGCAGATGAGGACAGGTGAACGGAGGCGAAGGTAGGTCAAATTAGGTCGAAAAATCAGGCGGTCTATGCGCAGGGTGGCCGGCATGAGGGAGAAGGCGGAGGATGTGGGAAGCGAGGAGGCTGTTGGCAGGAGAAAATCCGCTGTTCAAGTTAAAATTAGGCAGCAGCTTGGTTAAGGAAGATTCCACCATGCTGTGGGCGTGGACAGCTGAACAATCCACCTGCCTGCTTGTGTCCCACTGATGGCAGAAAAAGGCGTTGTTGTTGTATCCCCTAGATACAGTGCATTTATGTTGAGGCAGGCGCTTAGTGAGAGTGGCGCCTGCCTCGCCAAAGTGTTGCTTAACACAGTAGGCACAAGGAACAGCATAGGTTGTAATGGTTCTGTGAGCCAGAGGTACCCCGATATGCTGCTTAGGGGCTAGAGCAATAATAATGGCTCGTCCCAGGTCCTAACTGTAGCAAGTAAAAGATATAAAAAAGAAGGCTCATTTACCACCTTTGTAATGTTTTCACCGGCTGAGGTTCTCCAGCAAGACTCTTCATGCTTGACAGCTAGCAGGTCCCTAAGCCACCCAGGAAGCCCAGAGAGAAATACCTTCCTTACCAGCTCGAGTGGATCTCCTATGGCGTCACGATGATCCCTTACGCCCTGGTAAACCCAAGCCTCTATTTGAAGTAATAGTCCAAGGGGGCTTGGGTAAGACTCATTTTTTGCCTGTACAGAACCTTGAAAAAATCCGCTGCAGTGTATGTCCCACAAAACTTTCTTCGGAGTTCTGCTTTAAATAAAGGCTAGCTAACGATGTGATCGAATTACTGTGAGTTGATAATCATGTCAGCTCGACCACGACAACTTGCCTTAGTAGCTCTGATATAGGCTATATCATTCGCAGGTCTCACCAAGTTCTCTATTATCCGGATCCAGCTCTCGACTTCATGGTTGCGTTTCACAGAGTCATTAGCAGTGGTTTCCCCTTTGAAATGTGGTACTGGTTCTCTTGGCAGCACATATGAGACTGCTGGTTGCTAGGATCCATGGTATGACTGCAGGACTGGATCACCAGAGGGCAATGAAGGGGCACCTGCTTCTTGGTGCTATTGAAGAAGGACAGGTCATTGAACGGTGTTACCTTGTAGTGGTGCTTCATAGAGGTTCTGCTGGATAATCTGGACACTTGGAGCGAAGGAGTACATGGAGGCAGCTAATAGTCAGGGGAGTACAGAGGCAGTTGACGTGCAGACCCACTGGTTGGAAACTCACTGGTTCGAAGCTCACTGGTTCGGCCTTGGGAGCCAAGCTGTTCGAGTTGTTGTTTCAGCAGGATGAGCTCTTGGTTTCTGACCATTAATTGCTGTTGTAGCTGGCTCAAAAGGTCAATACTCTGGGGTTGGGACTAGGGAGGTGGTAGCTTGTCCGAAGGGGTCCTGATAGTTGGGTTGCTTGGCACAGTAGGAGGTCTAACTGTATTCATAGCAGCCACATCGGGGCCACTATCGCTCGCATCTGCTACCCCAGTATTAACCAACCCCTCATCCAGACGGGAAAGCCTGTTCCCTTGATTCGTGCAGAAGTCTTCCATCATGCTCATCATCCGCTCCTCCATACGGGTCATCCGGTCTTTTATTTCCTCCATCAGTCCAACTTCCCTCTGCACTGCTTGGATTGCTTCTGCTCCTTGTTCGGATCCACCCATGACCACAGGAAGCAGGCTGATATTTTGCTCTTGGTTTGCTGAAGATAAGCTGCGGGAACCAGGTAGGCTAGATGATGCGTCTTGACCTCTCCTCGGCCTAGGCATCACGATTTTACTTCGCAATTCGAGTTCACACAAATCCACATAAGTTTTTCACTGGTAGGAGTCTCTTACTTTCTCTTACAACTGAGTGCCTTATTAGAAAATAAGTTAGCAGTGGGAGAAAACACGTTAGCACATGACAGTGTCCCTGACCTAACAAGAGCCACTAAAATAGCTAGCTAGCAAATAGACAAAACAAAGTATTAAATAATATCCTAGAAAGAATATACAACATTCAAATGTTATTTAAACGGGAGGAAACGCGGTTACAAAATAGCAATAACATATGCTGATAGCAAAAGAGAAGTATAGGACATATGAGGAGAAATGAGGTAGAGTGTAAATGCAGGAAGGTACAAAGTTCAGAACAAGAACAAATAGAAAATGAACAGTGTGACTACAAAAGAACACACAATCTAAGAGGAGGGAAACTCAGCAACTAGACCGAACAGACTATGGAGGTACTGTAAAAGAAGTCTAATAAAGCATATGCAGAGGAGCTAGACAGAGAGAAGAACTGCAAGAGGTAAAAAAATCAGAGTGCAAAGAGCACAAATTATAGAAAAGGAGGCAAGATAAAGGAGAATAGAGAGAACTTCAAAGACTACACATAGATGCAGAGAAAAGTCGTGAATAGTAGTAAACAGAGGATGAAATGTGTTTTAGGTACATGGGAAAGGCACAGGCCGGCAAGGCGAGCGCGAATAATAATCACGTAAAATCAGCACATTTTCTTCTTCTTCTTCTTCAGGCTTTATTCCCAGCTCAGCTGGTGTCGCCGGTGCGGATCCTTTTCCTCCATGCCGCTCTGTCCTTCGCATCCTCCTCCGTTACTCCCACTGCCGCTATATCCTCCCGAACACAATCCACCCATCTCCGTCTCGGTCTGCCCCTCTTTCTCCGTCCTACCGTCATCCTCCTCACTCTCCGTCCAACGTATTCCTCCTCTCTCCGTACCACATGTCCTAGCCATCTCAACCTGCACTCCCTCAGCTTCTTCTCTAATTCGCCTACCCCCATTGTCTCTCTGATGGTGCTGTTTCGTACCCGGTCTAGCCTGGTCTTTCCCAGTGAGAATCGTAGCATCCTCATCTCAGCTACTTCCATCTTCCTCTCTTGTCCCTTCGTTACCGCGACTGCCTCCATCCCATACAGCATCGCCGGTCGTACCATTGTCTTGAATATCCAGCCCTTCAGCTTTGCTGGGACCCGTCTGTCGCATAGCAGCCCAGTGATCTTTCTCCAAGCATTCCATCCCGCCTGTATCCTCTTACCAACCTCCTTGTCTGATGCCCCGTCGCTTTGCACTGTGGAACCAAGGTACTTAAACTCTTGGACTCTGTTCAGCTTCAAACCCTGCATTTCTACTGCTTTCTCTGGATCTTGATCCCCCATACAAAGGTACTCTGTTTTATGTCTGCTCACCTTCATCCCTATCTTCCAATGCTCTTCTCCACTGCTCCAGCCTCTCTTCCACATCCTCATTTGTCTCCCCGTTCAGTGCAACGTCATCTGCGAACATCAGGTCCCATGGGGCAATCTTATGAACTGCTTCGGTGAGACAGTCTATGACGATGGCGAAGAGGAATGGACTTAGTGCAGATCCCTGATGGAGTCCAACTTTAACCTGTAAACTTTCCGTAGTTCCTACCATGCACTTTACATTTGCCTTGCTGCCTTCGTACATATCCTGAATGAGCCGGATGTATTTCTCTTGCACTTCTTTTAGCCGTAGACAATTCCACACCTCTGTTCTTGGCACCCTGTCCTATGCTTTCTCTAAATCTATGAATACGCTGTGCAACCCCTTCTGGCCTTCTCTATATTTCTCCATCAGCTGTCTCTGGGCAAATATCGCATCTGTTGTAGGCCGGCCTGGCATAAAGCCGAACTGCTGCTCTGATATATCCACCTTCTCTCTCAATCTCTTCTCTATAACTCTCTCCCACATTTTCAGCGTGTGTGCCATCAGCTTGATTCCTCTGTAATTTCCGCAGTCCTGGATGTCTCCTTTATTCTTAAAGATAGGTATTAGCGTGCTCTCTCTCCACTCGTCAGGCATTTTCTCAGTTTCCATTATCGTGGTGAAGATTTCCAGAAGTATGATCACACCTGTCCTTCCTAAGACCTTCCATGCCTCCACTGGGATGTCATCCAGGCCTGTTGCCTTGCCCTTCTTCATTTTCCTCAATGCCCTTTCCACCTCCTCAGCTGTTATCACATCTATCACCTCTTCGGGTCTTGCTTCTATCACTCTGTCAATTCTGTCATTTTCCACATTCATCAGCTGTTCGAAGTATGTTCTCCATCTCTCCTTGATGTCATTTTCATCTGTCAAGACTACTCCGTTCGCATCCTTCATCTGCTTGCCCTTGTACACATCTTGCGATTCCCGATGTTTCTGCTTTGCAATACGGATCGCTTTCCTTTGTCCTTCGTTGTCATCTGTCAGGCTGTCATACAAATCTTTGTATGCTTCTGCTTTTGCCCTTGCTACCGCTCTCTTTGCTGCCTTGTTTGCAGCTCTGTACGCTTCTATTGTCTCCTCGCACCTGTTGAAGTCTTTTTGCTGTTTCATCTCCTTTTCACTTTTACTGCTTCTTGTACCTCGTCGCACTACCACCACGTTTCCTCCTTTCTTCCTGATTTCCCTGATGTTACCCCCAAAATCTCCTTCGCTGTATCTTTTAACACTCTGCTGGTTTCTTCCCATGATTTCTCTCGTTGTTCATTGATTGCCGGCATTGCCTTTTCCACAAACTTCTCTCTCTGCTCGCTCTCATTCAGTTTCCACCATCGTGTCTTCCTTGTCCTTTCTCTCTTCTTCGTTTTCTCTGCCTTGACTGTCGCTGTGCAGGTGACTACTTTGTGTTGTTTCGCTACAGCTTCTCCTGGCAGTACCTTGCAGTCTTGTACCCTTTTTAGCTCACTCCTTCTGCAGATGATATAGTCCACTTGGGTA
>NC_061853.1:8346762-8366762 GCF_019202785.1 Penaeus chinensis | reverse complement strand
TTTTTTTTTTTTTTTTTTTTGCAATGATTATTTGGGTCAAGATAATATTTTGTGTCTGTTAGTGGTTTCCCTGTTTATTATCAAAATTATTGTCGATGGTATCATTTATTATTATTATTATTATTATATGTTTTTCCTTCTTACCTTCCTTTCCATTTTAAGTCTATTTTCGTCACTTTTCTTTCACTTACATCGTCCTTGTTCCCTCCATCTGTCTCTCTCCTCTCCTCATTTCTTTCTCATCCACACTTCTCTATCACTCCTTTCTTCCTCTCTAATTCTTTCTCACTCCCACTCTCTCCTTACCCCTTCACCCATCTTTCCTTTTCATCCCTTCCTCTCTATCTCTGTCATGGCTCCCCTCTCTTTTTTCTTTCCCATTTTTCTCTCCGTCTACCTCTCTAACCACCTCTTTCTCCATTTAACCTATCTTCCTCCTTCATCTTATGGATACGCATTAACAGGTATTCTTTTTCATCACACTCATATCGAAAACTAAATGCCACGAGGTCAGACCAAGACCGCTGATAACTAAATACCAACAACTTTCATTACCAAAGAACTAAGGAAGTTCCCTGTAACTTCGATCAGTGCCCAACGTCCGTCCTCATTTTTTCGTCTTTTTTTATAAACCATAACAGCAGGTTGCATGACATTTAAAATCTCACTCTACCGTTGCTCTTGAGTTTCCGACGAATGCGCAGGTTTGTGCAATTACACGAAAAAAACAACAACATTGTTTGTAATTCATACTGACGTGTCTGTAGCTGGTATAAAGATATTAAGCACGCAAACCACACGCACGCAATCACGCAGACAGGCAATCAGACACGAACATGTATATGAGAATAACCACACCTATTTTCATATATCTCTTTATTTATTTATGTAGGCACATCTACAAAGAATGTTTCCACTTAAATTTCTTCCTTTTTTATTTATATATATTTTTTTTTATTTCTCATTTTATGGCGTTTTCAGAGCATCCATCTCTTGGAACTTAACTTCATCATCGTTATTAATGCTATTTATTATTATCATTATTAATATAATTATTACTATCATCGTTGTTATTATTATCATCATTATTATCATTATTGTTATCATCCTTGGTATCGTTATTATCGTTATCATTATCATAATCATAACCATTAATATTACTACTATTATCATTATCATTATTAATGTTCTTATTGTTCTTATTGTTACCATTATGATTATTATTATACTTATTATTATTGGTATCATGATACTATCATTATCCTCCTCATCATCATCATCATCATCATAATCATCATCATCATTATCATTATTATTATCATTGTTATCATTATCATTATTATTATAGATATTATTATCGTTATTGTTATTATCATTATCATTATTACCATTATTTTCAATGTTTTTCTTATTTTTTCACTATTATTATTACTCTCATTATTACCATCATCATTATGGTCACTACGTCTACTACTACTATTAAAACAACAGCAACTGCACTACAACTAATTATACAATTGCTAAAAAATAAAAAAAATAAAAAAATAAATAACATTACGGCAGTTGCTGCTACTATTCCTACCCTGCTACTAAAACAACAATAATCATTATCATTGCGGCTGATACTACTACTACTACTATTACTACTACTACTACTACTACTTTTTTTGCTACTTCTGTCCTTGCTATCATCATCAATATCACTACTATCGTTATCATTTATATCACTGCCATACCCAACAAGGTAAACAATAAGCAAAGTGATGGTAAATTGACATACATTGCCTTCAATATACAGTCGTTAAAGGAAGGAGAAGAAATAGAAGAAGAAGAAAAAGAAGAACTAGTGAAGATGAGGGAAGAGAAGAAGGCGAAGAAGAAGAAGAAGAAGAAGAAGAAAAGAGAAGAGGGAGAGAGGAAGAGAAAAGCAAGTCTTCATTTAACAACGTAGAAATGAACAATGTCACAGTAATATTTTAACCATACTTTTTATATACATCAAAATTTGTTTATCTATATGCTAGTAAAGTTCTTTTTATTTTATAATTACTTTAATGACTTCCATTTGACGTTAAGGTCGGAACTAAGGTACCAGTGGATATTACTTCAAACTAATGTACTCCTTTTGTTACTCCTTAAATTTTCGTATATCCATTTTCTTTGGCGACGACTGGTGTCCAAAACGAACCGCGTTTTTTTTTTTTTTTTTTTTTTTTTTTGCTTTATGAATTAACTTACAGCGGATAAAAGCGTTGCAATTATAAATTGATAGACAGACATACAGCCAAGAAAAAAAGGTTACAAGAGATGAGTTTTCAATCTCAATAATATTGAAGCGCTTATATGGAGGGAGGGTGAAGGGGGGGAGGGGGAGGGTAGCTTAGGTTAGGTGTTTTATACATGTGTTCTTAGGTGTTCTAGTGTAAGTTGGCATTGTGTTTGTGTGTATTATGTGTTGTTGGAGCCTATTCTCGTCACGAATGGTACGTGGAAAGTATGTGTTTGTAAGAATCTGGTCGTGCGGTTGTATGTGTTGGTTGTGTTTGCGTGGTGTAAGTAATCTTGTTAATTTATATCAATTTGATTGCTCGGATTTTGAATATGATTGTTAATCTGTGTCCTTGTTTACGTATAATGATGGCGTCCGTGTGTAGTTGTTGTTTGATATATGTTGTGATGCTAAGAGTTTTAGTGTAATTGTTCGTGATAAACCTGGCTGTTGAGGTGTTATTCTTTCCTAATTTGCTAATATTTGTTTGTGTGTGTGGCTCCCATACTGTCACACAATTTTCCAGAGTTGGGCGGACAAGTGTATGTGTCTTGTGTAATTTTAAAGGCGTTTGGGAACGGGTGAAATAATGATTTTACATAATCTAGCCGAAAGTTCGTTTGTAATGTAATCTAGGTCAGTCTGGGGGAGTCTCCAGTCACCAGATGTCTTAATTGGTCGATAGATGAGGTTGTCGTCAGCAAAAAGTGGTGGATAGTGGGAGGTTACTCATCTAGAGTAGGAAGAGGGGAGGGCCTAAGACGGTGCCTTGGGGGACACCATGAAGAGACAAGAACAGAGTTAGATATAGTACCGTCAAGAAGAGCGCGTTGAGTCCTGTTTGAATGAATAGCTTTGATCTAACGATTCCGTAAAACCGTAGTCTTTTGTGTGGGATTTTACCAAAGGCTTTGACGAAGTCGAACAATAACGTCCACCTGTTTAACGTCACATCTGTTTAGGAGCATCAATGATATGGGGTTTGCATGCTCGTTTGGGTTGGAATCTGTGTTGTGTGTCAGTTAGTATGTTGTTTGAGTCAAGGTGATTCATTATATGTTTGTGAAAGTGTTCAAAGAGTTTGGAGATGAGGGAGGTGAGGGAAACGGGGCGATAATTCGATGGGTCAGTTCGATCACCTGTCTTGAAAATAGGGGTGACGTCTGCACAAAGCCAGTCGGGTGGGAGAGAGTATACCCTGACAGAGTGTGTGAATATGATTTGGGGGATGGGGGCGAGGACGGGACACAGGTTTTGAGGAAAGGATTTTGTCGGGCCCAGTTGATTTGTTTGTGTCCAGTGATTCCAGTAGTTTTTGCATATATAAATGTGTGTGTGTATGTATATCTATATACATACATGTATCTATTCACACTGACGCGTGCGCGTCCGTGTGTTTGTGTGTATGTGTGTGTGTGTGTGTGTGTGTGTGTGTGTATGTGTATATTAATATATGTATATATATATATATATATATATATATATATATTGTGTGTGTACGTGAATAGCACACAAATAAAATCAGGTGTAATGGCTTTGTTCGTACTTTGCCTAGGGAAGTGCGGCAAGAGTGACGCAGGATAGCGAACATTCAATGGCGGACTCAGATATTTTCCTAGAGCCATCTACTTTTTAACTGTCGAAACGAATATGCACTTCAAGCGCATATTGTTTCCTGGCTGAATCTAATATGTCGCTTCGTAGTTTGTCAAATCACTATCATCATAGAGCCGTCAGTTTTCAAATACTCTTTCATCACCAAATTGACAACTGCGTCGTCGCCTCTATAGATAAAAACGTATAATCATGCATGTGTAAGACTGAGTAGAAAAAATTAAACGTCCTGTATCTATAGTACATTACGTATATCTATCACCATAAGCTTTTACTTCCAGTTCATTACAGGACAGGGCTTCCTAACTGATGCTCTTCTTGCTCTTCTTGATTTCACCTCTCCAGATTAAAAATAGCCTGTCCTTATTTCAGTGTCTTCTTTGTTTAGCGATTGTCATTTTGTCTTAACGCAAACACTATCCACTTCCACTTAGTTTCCTTAAAGATTAAGCTTTATTATGTTCTTTCCTGTTCCTCGTTCGTAACCATGTAATTAATATTGGAGTTATTTTGTTTTATTTTGCTTGCTTTCTCACATATTTGGAGATGTGTGATGAGGCTAAAAGGCAATGACTATAGATTTTATATGCAATGTAATAGCGACTTGTTGCTTTTAATGGTGATATTCAATTTACCAAAAGCTTTCCAATCCTTCCGAAATTCTAAGAAGAGATTTTGACCTTTTATCCTGGCAGAATTTTCATTTTGTGTTCGGCTCTCTTTCCGTAATTATTATTCGTTCTCTTTTATTGTATTTACATATTTTTCACGTCATCCTTTTCCTATATATTATTGAGTTGGCCAATTCCATATCTCCCTTAGGTCATGTATTCATGTTTCTCCTCTTTTCTAAACCCAATTTCATTTTATAGGTATTTTATTGGGCAAGTGTTTATGATGGAACTAAATTAGCAGAGTTCACGATGTTTTTCAGTATGTTTAATTTCATACATTTTCAATGTCTACGTTTTCTGATGCTTGGAGTATAATGTTATTGTGGAAAGTCGGTTGTACTAATATCTCGAATTACATTTCAACATCAACTCATTTATTTTTCGTACAGAGTTATATTGCATACGAATGAGAATGAATATAATTCTCATTCATACCTTTTCTGCATTTGTCAATCTGAATACGCTTTATTGTATTGCTGATTTACGTGAGGTTACCGCCGTTATTTGCAATTACGTTACAGTTACTATTTAACATCACGAACTGTCTCTCACTCTTAAAGCTGCTGTTTGGGCAGAGTCATGTCAACTTCATTATGGATTAATGCATGTTTATCTTTTATTTTCTTTGGCGCTCATGTAAGGGCAATCGTGCCATCTTCCCTGTTTTAGCAATGTTTTCATAACTAAGCTATTCTTGGAAGCGAAACAGTGCATGTATATATAAGGGGGATGATTCACTTGTGGCACATTAATCCACAGCACCATGAAGCCTGCAATACTTGTCCTCGTTCTTAGCCTCTCCGTTCTTGTGGCAGCCTACGAAACTCAGGCAGAAGCTGTAACAATGAGCCAGTAAGTAGTGATAATTACATGTACACAAAATATATGAGAAATGTGAAATTTTAATTGACGTAAACTAAACATTTTCAGGGTGGTTAATCCAGAGTTTGAGCACCCACACAGCCTCAGGAAAAGGTTGACTGATGACCCAAATGAGAAAAACAAGTATGTTCCATTTCAGTTTTGTCTGTTTGACTGAATTTTTGTGTACAAAAGTTGTGTAAAACAAAGGTAAAGGAAGAAAGAAAAACGAAATGGTGACGTTTTGATATAAATAATTACATTGATAACTATCAAACTTCGTAAGTAATAGTTATTTCAAAAGTCACTATCAAAATGCGTTTTTTTTTTTTCAGAATTGTTATTTATGACACATTATGTAGTTTTTTTTCTTATTATATATATATATATTTTTTTTTTTTTTTTTTTTTTTTTTTTTTTTTGTGAAAGAGTCTTTAATGTTTCTGCAGGTCGTTGAGTACTTGCCAATAGTACACACACATAACTTGTGCACTTCCACTTTGCAACATTAACACAATTATTTTCACATCACAGCGACGGGGATTTTGGTGTGAGGTATGAGAGGAAATTCTAGAACTGCTGTGAGGATCTCAAGTGACGGAAGAAAATGACGGAGACTCTCTACGGGAAACTTGGGTAAATTCATCGATAAATTTACTCGTATAACATAAAATATGGAAGGTTAAGCAGAAAAAAACAAGACAGAAATTCAAGCAAGATTGGCAAGGAGTGACGAGAAATTGTATAGATTTAGGAGTTTGTTATGTAAACTATTCATTTTCTGTTCCTGGGAGGTCATGTAAATCCTTCTCCAACCATTTTCTTTTCAGAATAACAGTTGAACAAGAGAAAATTAAGTCGTAAAAACTGACTCGTAAATGTGCCAAATTTGTAACTGCATTATGTGTGAATATGATAGGAAGAAAATGTGATAATAAAGTAATGAAAGTTAACCCTACTTTTCGACCTTTATTTGCATTCTTATTTTGCAATAATATTTTTTTGAGGAATATTTGTGCTTCTGACTTCAGTCTTCGGACCTCAGATATGGTTATTGTTATGAAGCCATACGGTTATCGTTATTGATCACTCGTGCTCGAACTCTTGATGAGGCAACACCTTGTGTATAACGCAGTAATAAGTACAAAGTCTTGTGCCACTTGAGCTACCCTGGAGCCCGGGGCCTCTCGTCTCGCTTGACGTTGTTGTTCCTGAGTTTATCTTAACGTAAATTGGAGTAAAGTAAAATCCTGTAAATTGCAGAACATGTGTTGTGCTTTGCCAGCACCTTCAGTGCTCTTGCTTTGCAGGTGACACGAGGCTACAGTAGTAGTAGTCAACACCCCACCCCAGACCCGCAGCTCTCTTCTACACCAGGGTAGCCCTTGTGGCTTTGACCCCTGGGTAGGGAGGTCCAGTAGTCTGGGGCGTCATTTGGGCGCACTTTTTCTTTGGTCCTGATTTCTTTTCCTTCTAATGTGACTTTCCTGAGCCTACCGGAGTTCCTCGGAACGCCCGTATTCGCTTGGGGGGTGGGCATTGAATTACCGTCCTTCGCCTAGGCAAGTTCGGCGGTAAGGAAGTGTCCCACACATAACTCGATGCCACTGTGGTACTGGAGAACGCAACCAGGCTTCCACTGGGGGGGTAGAGGACGAAATACTGATTCACTCTCTTAGCTATTGCAGTTAGGTTGATAACAACAGATAAGAGGTTTTTGTCCCTTCAGGACTTCGATTTTGAGCAAAGGGGTCGGACCTGGTCCCAGAATGAATGACTCCCCGGCTACCCCTTCTCCTCCTCAAGGAGGGGGGGCGACTCATGACCACTCTCTGACTACGAACAATGGTACCCCCACTAATGACAAGACGAGACGACCAATTTTCAAAATCCCCACCCAGAATGCAAGGTTCGAGAATGTAAAATGCGTGAACGAAAATCTGGTCTGTGTTTTTTTTACCTTTGCTTTAAATAAAATCCCTGAATATGTCAATGTCGGTTATGAACGTGTTCAAGTAAGACCTTATGTCCAAAAGCCAATGCATTGTAATAGATGCCAAAAATTCGGAATACCGAATCACAGTCCGGAGCGCACCTTCCCGTCCGGGCTACTCCTGTGAGGACTTCGTCTGGCTCGCGATCGGTTTCTCGAGAGAGAAGCAGGTCGCAGTCTGTCAGTCGTCTCCCTCGCCAGGAGGTGCAGGACATGGAGGCTTCTGTCTCCAAACCATCCCGTGAGAGGTCCCCGGGAAGCGAGGGAGAGGAGGCGCCTCCCTCCCATAAAAAGAAAATTAAAACTGGTGGACAAGGCACTTCCAAACCCCATAAAACGTAATCATCGCGTCAACCATTATACAATGGAACTGTCGAAGTCTTAGATCTAAAGTAAATGACCTTAAATTATTAGCCTCGTCCTATGCTCCCCATATTATAGTTCTCCAAGAAACTCATTTGACAAACCTCGTCTCTGACGAGGTCGTATCGCTCAGGAACTACCATTTATGTCGGAAGGATCGTAAGGGTAATGGTGGAGGCGGAGTCGCCATGTACATCCACCAAAACCTCCCTTTTACAGAAGTGACTATTGATTCTACTTTGGAGTTTGTCGCATGCAAAGTAAAAATTAATGGCACGTATCTGGCTATATGTTCAGTCTATTGTCCGCCTGATAAAGTGATAATCTATGATGAGCTTTTTGCTCTTCAGGAACGTCTGCCACAAAATAAAGTAATTTTAGGTGATTTTAATGCTCATCATACGTTATGGGGTTCCCTACGAGTGGATGGTAGAGGTGAGCAAGTAGTTAAGCTGATTAACGAGTCTGATTTAGTCCTTCTGAATGATGGTAGTCCCACGCGGGTGGACGATAATACCGGGAATTTGAGCTTTATAGACTTATCACTGGTCTCTTCATCAGTAGCAGCCAAGTGCCTGTGGCACACCATTGACGACTCATTGGGAAGCGATCATCTTCCTATCTTGATTAAATATTCATGCGACACAGTGAGAACGCCTTCAGCGCCTAAATTTAGCGTAAAAAGAGCAGACTCGGTCACCTTCACAAGGAGCGTCAAGCTCGAACTTGTAGGAGAAACCATTGATGATAAAGTAAACAATATTCAGAATTCGATTATAGAAGCAGCTTTGCTATCCATTCCTAAAACTTCGACAGATAGCGTTAAGCATAGAGTTCCATGGTGGACACCAGATTGCTGCAGGGCGATGTGCCAACACAATAAGGCCTACAGGCTTTTCCAAAATAACATCACAAATGAGAACTTTTGCAATTATAAACAAGCAAGAGCTAGGGCTCGTAGAGTAATTAGACAAGCAAAAAGAGACTCCTGGCGGAGCTTTGTCTCTACTATTAACAGCAACACAAAAACATCAGAGGTTTGGTCCACTATCAATAAAATCAATAAGAAAAAAACATCTTATAAAATAAATAACATCATTGAAGAGGGTAACAACTTGGATTCACCTAGAGACATTGCTAATGCACTCGCCAGGCAGTTCTCTCATACAAGCAGCTCAGCAAACTATCATCACGCATTCCTGCCCATCAAGGAAGCGGCTGAGCTGCAACCAATTCACTTTGCCACAGGAGATGACTTTGATTACAACCAAGATCTAACAATGAATGAGCTTGTCCGAGCCCTAGAAGCCTATAGAGGAACATCCCCAGGCCCCGATGAGATTCGATATGAGATGATAAAGCATCTTAATCATGATGACATGATTAAGTTGCTAGAAGTGTACAATGAAATTTGGAAAAGCCACACTTTTCCAAACTCATGGCACTTCGCCCACATCATTCCCAAATTGAAAGGAGGGGGTAATCCCAGATTTGCCATCTCCTACCGCCCAATTGCGTTGACAAGTTGCTTATGCAAGGTCATGGAACGAATTGTTAACAGTAGGCTATTGCATTTTTTAAATTCCAGTATTTTACTAGTTGACGAGCAGTGCGGTTTCCGAAAGGGACGCCAAACTCTCGATCAACTAGTAAAGCTGGACAGTCATATTCAAGAGGCAATTGCCAAAAAAGATTTTTTGATTTCAGTATTTTTAGATATAGAAAAAGCCTACGACATGACATGGCGATATGGCCAACTCAAAAAACTTTATGCTTTCGGATTACGTGAAAACTTGCCTTGTTTTATTCAAAATTTCATTTCTGACAGAACTTTTTCTGTCAAATTATTTTTTTTTGTCCAGGCAAACGGGGTCCCACAAGGAAGTGTCTTGTCACCTACATTATTTCTATGTATGATAAATGACATCTTACCAGCGCCTCCTCGGAATCTTAAATACTCACTGTACGCTGATGATTGTGCATTATGGCATTCCAGCAATAATGCAGAATTCTCAGCAAATCGCATCCAATTGGCACTGGATATGATTCATAACTGGGGCCTCCAGTGGGGTTTTAAGTTTTCCATTAGAAAGAGTATTGGGGTATTTTTTTCACATAGGAGGAAGCCGAACATCAGGCTAACTCTAGATAACCACCCAATACCTATTCAAAATTCTGCTAGATTTCTTGGGCTACTTTTTGATAGTAGACTCAATTGGAAAGACCACATTGGTCAATTAAAGAATAAATGTCAAAGAGCACTAAATTTATTAAAGTGCATTTCTGGTAACAAATGGGGAGCTGATAGACAGTCTTTGCTAATGGTATATAAAGCCCTGATTAGGTCTAAAGTAGATTATGGGTCAATCGTGTATGGCTCGGCATCGAAAACAAGTTTGAAAGGTTTGGATGCTGTGCAGAATGCTTGTTTGCGTGTGTGTCTTGGAGCCCTGAAATGTACTCGGATCGAGCGTCTTGAGGTGGAGTCAGGAGTACCTCCCCTCCGACTCAGACGCGGCCAGTTAGCACTGACCTATGCCGCAAAGGTGGCTCGAGACTCGAGCCACCCTAATGGCAATGGAGGCACTAAGCCCTTTGCCACGAGACTCCACGACCTCGTCGAGAAAGTCGGTATAGATCTCTCTACCATCGATACCCTGGTTAAGTCAAACATAGCGCCATGGGAAACCCCCATTTTTTCTATCATGGAAGCCTGGCTTCCATCAGCCAAGGCCATGGCGCCGGAGGGTGAGGTACGCCAGAGGTTCAGAGAGATCCTTATTAAACATCTATCCTTTTTTCATATATATGCCGACGGCTCCAAGACAGATGAGTGTGTAGGTGCGGGTGTATACATCTCCTGTGGCAAAGTGAGTGGACCAACCTCACACTCACACACAAAATCAAGCAAACAATAGACCTGTGGGACACATCCCACAGGAAAGACCGAAGGGAGGAGGTGGTGTTGGCCCGCCTTAGGGTCAACGCCTCAAGATTTACCCACCTCACTCCCTACATTGAAAAAAGTTATCTTCCAAAATGCCATATCTGCAACACCAACCTTACCATCACCCATATCCTTACAACCTGCCATAAACATAACTTCCATAGACAAAAACTAAAAAATTATTTCCAACGAATTAATAAAATATATATACTATCAGATGATGAAAAGATCATCCATAAAGAAATCACTTTTTTAAGAGAGACAAAACTTTATGACCTAATATAGATTGAAAGAATAAATAGGATCCTTGGCCACATGCCGCTGGTTGATAGCCAAGAAATCCAACAAAGAAGAAGAAGAAGAATCGTTATTGATCGCAGCTATTGTTATGAATATCGAATAATTAGACCTCTAAAAGAGAAATGTATTGCTATCGTTGTTTCGACGTGAAAAGTATAGGAATTCTCACACGTGATCTGCCGTTGATCATATCGCGGTCAAATTATTGAAAAAAAAAAAAAAAATGTAGAAAAAAATATGAAATGAAAATGTTACATTTGTTAAATTCTTCACACTGTAGTAATGTATTTTGCATATGATAAGTCCGATTTGAAAAGCTGAGCTTCGCCCGGCCTGTGCCCATGAGGGGAGCCCGGACTGTGTCGACTAATGCTGACTCGCTAACGTGTGTCAGCTAACTCGGCTGAGCTTAGTCCTTACCCGTCGTGGTGCCCAGCCACAGCAGTAACCTCCAGGCGATAATTGCAACTTTTCGCGCCTGGTCGGGGCGCGAACCGCCGACCCCTCGGATGAGAGGCCGACACGTTACCACTGTATTAACCCGGAGGCTTTTTATAAATGAAAACTTCAGTCGTTATGTTAACAATTAGTGAGGTATGGATTACAACATCCTTTGAAATTAATTACTAAAGTTTTTTTTTTTCATCCGCTTCGGAAATGTATCCACATGTATGGATAAAAAGAATGCAAATTATTCTGAAACTGATAGAAAGAAAGATAGATGGATAGATAGATAAACACACATAATTAGAGAAATGCCGAGTGCTACGTAAAGGCTAAAGTTTACATGTGATAACTGCACAATATATTTAATTTTACTATATCCGACATTTATACACACTTGCACCACATCAGTACTTACGTGAAACTATCAACTATATACTAAAATAGCTTTTTAAATGCGCCCCACGTTATATTATTGAGATGTTTCTATAAATAATATTTTGGATCCATACATATTTCTAATGCACAGTACCTCATTCCGTTGAGAAACCAGGTCTCATTTTTACGTTAAAAAAAAAGGATTTAACTGGTTTCGCATATATCCTGGTGTAATGGCTTTGTTCGTACTTCGCCTAGGGAAATGCGGACGTATATCTATCACCATAAGCTTTTACTTTCAGTTCATTACAGGACAGGGCTTCCTATATGATGCTCTTCTTGCTCCTCTTGATTTCACCTCTCCAGATTAGAAATAGCCTGTCCTTATTTCAGTGTCTACTTTGTTTAGCGATTATCATTTTGCCTTTACGCAAACACTGTCCACTTCCACTTAGTTCCCTTAAAAATTAAACTTCAGTCTGTTCTTTCCTGTTCCTCTTTCGTAACCATGTAATTAATATTGGAGTTATTTTGTTTTATTTTGCTTGCTTTCTCACATATTTGGAGATGTGTGTTGAGGCTAAAAGGCAATGACTATAGATTTTAAGTGCAATGTAATAACGACATGTTGCTTTTAATGGTGATATTCAATTTACCAAAAGCTTTCCAATCCTTCCGAAATTCTAAAAATTGATTTTGACCTTTTACCCTGGCAGAATTTTCATTTTGTGTTCGGCTCTCTTTCCGTAATTATTATTCGTTCTCTTTTATTGTATTTACATATTTTTCACGTCATCCTTTTCCTATATATTATTGAATTGGCCAATTCCATATCTCCCTTAGGTCTTGTATCCATGTTTCTCCGCTTCTCTAAACACAATTTCATTTTATAGGTATTTTATTTGGCAAGTGTTTATGATGGAACAAAATTAGCAGAGTTCATGATGTTTTTCAGTATATTTAATTTCATACATTTTCAATTTCTATGTTTTCTGATGCTTAGAGTATAATGTTATTGTGGAAAGTCGGTTGTACTTATATCTCGAATTACATTTCAACATCAACTCATTTTTTTTTCGTACAGAGTTATATTGCATACGAATGAGAATGAATATAATTCTCATTCATACTTTTTCTGCATTTGTCAACCTGAATACGCTTTATTGTATTACTGATTTACGTGAGGTTACCGCCGTTATTTGCAATTACGTTACAGTTACTATTTAACATCACGAACTGTCTCTCACTCTTAAAGCTGCTGTTTGGGCTGAGTCATGTCAACTTCATTATGGATTAATGCATGTTTATCTTTTTTTTTTTTTTTTTCTTTAGCGCTCATGTAAGGGCAATCGTGCCATCTTCCCTGTTTTAGCAATGTTTTCACAACTAAGCTATTCTTGGAAGCGAAACAGTGCATGTATATATAAGGGGGATGATTCACTTGTGGCACATTAATCCACAGCACCATGAAGCCTGCAATACTTGTCCTCGTTCTTAGCCTCTCCGTTCTTGTGGCAGCCGACGAAACTCAGGCAGAAGCTGTAACAATGAGCGAGTAAGTAGTGTTAATTACATGTACACAAATTATATGAGAAATCAGAAATTTTAATTGACGTAAAATTTATTTGTAGATAGAAAGTTTAACAGTGATTACTCTTGTCATTAACATCGCGATAGATTAGAAATTAAAATATATTCTTTTCTACTCATGTTTGTTCAAATATATGCATATATTGGCAAAGTTTATAAATCAATAAATAAATAAACTAAAAACAGTATATAGAGATATAAAAATGCACGAGGAAAAAAACAAGTAAACTCCTTAAATAAACAAGACATTTTCAGGGTGGTTAATCCAGATTTCGAGCACCCACACAGCTTCGGGAAAAGGTTGACTGATGACCCAAATGAGAACAACGAGTATGTACCATTACAGTTTTGTCTGATTTACTGAATTTTTGTGCTTACAAAAGTTGATTAAAACAAAGGTAAAGGAAGAAAGAAAAACAAAATGGTGACGTTTTGATATAAATCATTACAATGATAACTATCAAACTCCGTAAGTAATAGTTATTTCAAAAGTCACTATCGAAATGCGTTTTTTTCAGAATAGTTATTTATGACACATAATGTAGTTGTTGTTTTTTCTTTTATTATATATATTTTATTTCTTTTTTCTTTTTTCTTTTTGTGAAACAGTCTTTAATGTTTCAGCAGGTCGTTGAGTACTTGCCAGTAGTACACACACATAACTTGTGCACTTCCACTTTGCAACATTAACACATAATTATTTTCACATCACAGCGACGGGGATTCTGGTGTGAGGTATGAGAGGAAATTCTAGAACTGCTGTGAGGATCTCAAGTGACGGAAGAAAGTGACGGAGACTCTTCGGGAAACTTGGGTAAATCCATCGATAAATTTACTCGTAGAACACAAAATATAGAAGGTTAAACAGAAAAAAAAAACAAGATAGAAAATCAAGTAAGATCGGCAAGGAAATTGTATAGATTTAGTTTATTATGTAAACAGGTAGTATATTTTTGTTTCTGGAAGGTCATGTAAATCCGTCTCCAACCATTTTCTTTTCAGAGTAACAGTTGAACAAGACACAATTTAGTCGTAAAAACTGACTCGTAAATGTGCCAAATTTGTAACTGCATTATGTGTGAATATGATAGGAAGAAAATGTGATAATAAAGTAATGAAAGTTAACCTTACTTTTCGACCTTTATTTGCATTCTTATTTTGCAATAATATTTTTTAAGGAATGTTTGTGCTTCTGACTTCAATCTTCGGAAATCAGATACGGTTATTGTTATGAAGCAATACCGTTATCGTTATTGATCGCAGCTATTGTTATGAATATCGAATAATTAGACCTCTAAAAGAGAAAATGTATTGCTATCGTTGTTTCGACGTGGAAAGTATAGGAATTCTCACACGTGATCTGCCGCTGATCATATCGCGGTCAAATTATTGAAAAAAAAAAAAGAAAAAAAAGAGAGAGAGAGAAAAAATATGAAATGAAAATGTTACATTTGTTAAATTCTCCACACTGTAGTAATTTATTTTGTATATGATAAGTCCGCGATGAAAAGCTGAGCTTCGCCCGGCCTGCGTCCATGAGGGGAGCCCGGACTGTGTCGACTTATGCTGACTCGCTAACGTCTGTCAGCTAACTCGGCTGACACACTGTGCCCATCCACAGCAGTAACCTCCAGGCGACAATTGCAACTTTTCGCGCCAGGTCGGGGTGCGAACCGCCGACCGCTCGGATGAGAGGCCGACACGTTACCACTATATTAACCCAGAGGCTTTTTATAAATGAAAACTTCAGCCGTTATATTAACAATTAGTAAGGTACGGATTACAACATCCTTTGAAATTAATTACTAAAGTTTTTTTTTCATCCGCTTCGGAAATGTATCCACATGTATGGATAAAAAGAATGGAAATTATTCTGAAACTGATAGAAAGAAAAATAGATGGATAGATAAACACACATAATTAGAGAAATGCCGAGTGCTACGTAAAGGCTAAAGTTTACATGTGATAACTGCACAATATATATAACTTTACTATATCCGACATTTATACACACTTGCACCACAGCAGTGCTTACGTGAAAATATCAACTATATACTAAAATAGCTTTTTAAATGCGCCCCTCGTTATATTATTGAGATGTTTCTATAAATACTATTTTGGATCCATACATATTTCTACTGCACAGTACCTCATTCCGTTGAGAAACCAGCTCTCATTTTTTACGTTAAAAAAAAAAAGGATTTAACTGGTTTCGCATATCTTCTGGTGTAATGGCTTTGTTCGTACTTCGCCTAGGGAAGGTCGGAAGTTACAGGACAGGGCTTCCTATATGATGCTCTTCTTGCTCCTCTTGATTTCACCTCTCCAGATTAGAAATAGCCTGTCCTTATTTCAGTTTCTACTTTGTTTAGCGATTATCATTTTGCCTTTACGCAAACACTGTCCACTTCCACTTAGTTTCCTTAAAAATTAAACTTCAGTCTGTTCTTTCCTGTTCCTCTTTCGTAACCATGTAATTAATATTGGAGTTATTTTGTTTTATTTTGCTTGCTTTCTCACATATTTGGTGATGTGTGTTGAGGCTAAAAGGCAATGACTATAGATTTTAAGTGCAATGTAATAACGACTTGTTGCTTTTAATGGTGATATTCAATTTACCAAAAGCTTTCCAATCCTTCCGAAATTCTAAAAATTGATTTTGACCTTTTACCCTGGCAGAATTTTCATTTTGTGTTCGGCTCTTTTTCCGTAATTATTATTCGTTCTCTTTTATTGTATTTACATATTTTTCACGTCATCCATTTCCTTTATATTATTGAATTGACCAATTCCATATCTCCCTTAGGTCTTGTATCCATGTTTCTCCTCTTCTCTAAACCCAATTTCATTTTATAGGTATTTTATTTGGCAAGTGTTTATGACGGAACTAAATTAATTAGCAGAGTTCATGATGTTTTTCAGTATATTTAATTTCATACATTTTCAATTTCTACGTTTTCTGATGCTTGGAGTATAATGTTATTATGGAAAGTCGGTTGTACTACTATCTCGAATTACATTTATGTAAATTCAGTCATTTCAACATCAACTCATATTTTCCGCACACAGAGTTATATTGCATTGTAATAGAAACGATATGAATTAGAATGACTATCATTCTCATTAATACCTTAGCTACATTTATCAACCAGAATACGCTTCATTGTATTGCTCATTTACCTGAGGTCACCGCCGTTATTTGCAATTACGTTAGTTATTATTTGACATCACAAACTGTCTCTCACTCTTAAATCTGCCATTTGGGCTGATTCATGCTAACTTCTTTATGGTTGAATGCATGTTTATCTTTTTTTTTTTCTTTGGCGCTCATGTAAGGGCAATCGTGCCATCTTCCCTGTCTCAGCATTGTTTGCATAACTAAGCTATTCTTGGAAGCGAAACAGTGCATGTATATATAGGGGGAATAATTCACTTGTGGCACATTAATCCACAGCACCATGAAGCCTGCAATAATTGTCCTCGTTCTTAGCCTCTCCGTTTTTGTGGCAGCCGACGAAACTCAGGCAGAAGCTGTAACAATGAGCGAGTAAGTAGTGTTAATTACATGTACACAAATTATATGAGAAATCAGAAATTTTAATTGACGTAAAATTTATTTGTAGATAGAAAGTTTAACAGTGATTACTCTTGTCATTAACATCGCGATAGATTAGAAATTAAAATATATTCTTTTCTACTCATGCTTGTTCAAATATATGCATATATTAGCAAAGTTTATAAATCAATAAATAAATAAACTAAAAACAGTATATAGAGATATAAAAATGCACGAGGAAAAAAACAAACTTTCCTTAAATAAACAAGACATTTTCAGGATGGTTAATCCAGATTTCGAGCACCCACACAGCCTCAGGAAAAGGTTGACTGATGACCCAAATGAGAACAACGAGTATGTACCATTACAGTTTTGTCTGATTTACTGAATTTTTGTGCTTACAAAAGTTGATTAAAACAAAGGTAAAGGAAGAAAGAAAAACAAAATGGTGACGTTTTGATATAAATCATTACAATGATAACTATCAAACTCCGTAAGTAATAGTTATTTCAAAAGTCACTATCGAAATGCGTTTTTTTCAGAATAGTTATTTATGACACATAATGTAGTTGTTGTTTTTTCTTTTATTATATATATTTTATTTTTTTATTTTATTTATTTTTTTTTTTTTTGTGAAACAGTCTTTAATGTTTCAGCAGGTCGTTGAGTACTTGCCAGTAGTACACACACATAACTTGTGCACTTCCACTTTGCAACATTAACATATAATTATTTTCACATCACAGCGACGGGGATTCTGGTGTGAGGTATGAGAGGAAATTCTAGAACTGCTGTGAGGATCTCAAGTGACGGAAGACTCTTCGGGAAACTTGGGTAAATCCATCGATAAATTTACTCGTAGAACACAAAATATAGAAGGTTAAACAGAAACAAAAGCAAGACAGAAAATCGAGTAAGATCGGCAAGGAAATTGTATAGAATTAGGAGTTTATTATGTAAACAGATAATTAATTTTCTGTTTCTGGAAGGTCATGTAAATCCGTCTCCAACCATTTTCTTTTCAGAGTAACAGTTGAACAAGAGAAAATTTAGTCGTAAAAACTGACTCGTAAATGTGCCAAATTTGTAACTGCATTATGTGTGAATATGATAGGAAGCAAATGTCATAAGAATAAAGTAATACAAGTTAACCTTACTTTTCGACCTTTATTTGCATTTTTATTTTGCAATAATATTTTTTTGAGGAATGTTTGTGCTTCTGACTTTAGTCTTCGGACCTCAGATACGGTTATTGTTATGAAGCCATACGGTTATCGTTATTGATTGCAGCTATTGTTATGAATATCGAAAAATTAGACCTCTAAAAGAGAAAATGTATTGCTATCGTTGTTTCGACGTGAAAGTATATGTATTTTCAAACGTGATATGCCGCTGATCATATCGCGATCAAATTATTGTAAACAAAGAAAATAAAAAAATATGAAATGAGAATGTTACATTTGTTACATTCTCCACACTGTAGTAATGTATTTTGCATATGATAAGTCCGATATGCGAAGCTGAGCCTCGCCCGGCCTGTGCCCATGAGGGGAGCCCGGACTGTGTCAACTAATAGTGACTCGCTAACGTGTCAGTTAACTCGGCTGAGCTTAGTTTTATCCGCCGTGATGCCCAGCCACAGCAATAACTTCCAGGCGACGATTGCAATTTCTCGCGCCTGGTCGGGGCGCGAACCACCGACCCCTCGGATGAGAGGCCGACACGTTACCACTGTACTAGCCCGGAGACTTTTGAATTGAAAACTTCAGTCGTTATATTAACAATTAGTAAGGTACGGATTACAACATCCTTTGAATTAATAATAATAAAAAAAAAAATCATCCGCTTCGGAAATGTATCCACATGTATGGATAAAAAGAATGCAAATTATTATGAGACTGATAGAAAGAAAGATAGATGGATAGATAGATAGATAAACACATCATTAGATAAATGCCGAGTGCTACGTAGAGGCTAAAGTTTACATGTGATAACTGCGCAATATATATAATAATTTTACTATATCTGACATACACACTTGCACCACAGCAGTGCTTATGTGAAAATATCAACTATATACTAAAATAGCTTTTTAAATGCGCCCCACGTTATATTATTGAGATGATTCTATAAAAACTATTTTGGATCCATACATATTTATAATGCACAGTGCCTCATTCCGTTGAGAAACCAGCTCTCATCTTACGTCAAAAAAGTATTTCTTCGTCAGAAATACAGAAATTCTATTTCTGACGAAGATCTATTCGAATCCAGTTAAAGACATTTCCTGCATTGTAAAGATATTCATTCTCATCCATACATTTTTCTACATTTGTATCACCCGTAATGCTCGTACACAAATATATAGGTAATTCTTGGATGTCTAGCTATCTCTCAATAAAAAGATCACATTGCCAAACAGACCCGAGGACTATTTCGAAGGAAACTTTAGAAAAATATGATGTAAAAAAAAAAGAACACATACACACGTGATTTTGTAAAACCTAAAACAAAAAACGTAGTTCACTTCTGAATATAAACACAGATAAATAACTAAACGAGACAAAACAAAGGAAAACAGAATGAGAAAAAAAGAATAATCCATAACAATATTAGTAAAAACACCGGCCATTTCAAGGATAAACGTGCCCCTGTTTTACACAGTTTCTTCTTCGTCATCAAGAGGCAGTGTAGGAGTCTGATTCACACCTGACAGTTCCCTAAACAGCGCCATGAAGCCAGCAGTGATAGTCCTTGCACTTGGTCTTGCCATGTTGGTAGCGTCCGACTCCGTTGATGTACAAGCCACGAAAGAGGGCAGGTACGCTTTATATGTCTCTTGGAAGTGATCCTTTATAGGTAATACTGTCTGATTACAGTGGCTATTGTTAGGTGACCGCGTATATCTTTGTGGAAATGGCTACCATGACATGAATGAGTGAATTTCATCGGATAGTTTGAATATAATTGAATGGTCAAGTTTCTTCCAATAGTTCTACGTGCCTTTACAC
>NC_061853.1:8321762-8336762 GCF_019202785.1 Penaeus chinensis | reverse complement strand
CAGGGGCGTCACTTAAGGGCAAAATCTAGTTCTGCAGGGCAAATTTTCTCTTACGGAATCTGCCTCAATAGCCAATAAGTATTCAAGATATATAAATAACTATATGAAACTAATTGTTGATGATACTTGATTTATAACATACTTGATTTATAACATTTATAACAGGCTACTTATAAAGAGCTAGTGAGCATTTTCTTTTTCGTGATTTGCAGGGCAATTTTTTTTTTTTCAGGGCAAATTTACCCGACACCCCCCCCCCCCAACTCATAACATGAAGTGACGCCCCTGGTTATATGTAATGGTAACAATAAAGAGGTGACGTCTGCCTTACGTAACAAAATAGGGAGACATATTGTTGACTAGCATGAAGGGATATCGTGTAGAACAGTACATGGAGTCACTAGGGTGAGGGTGTCGTGACATGTGGAGGATGTGAAACTTACACACACACACACACACACACACATATAAATGTATGTATATGTATATGTATATATAAACATAAATATATACATACATACATATATATGTGTGTGAGTGTGTGTATACATATTTTTTTAATAAATATAAAAATATAATATAAATACATTATATATATATATATGTGTGTGTGTATATATATACATATATGCAGACTTATATATATGCACACACACACACACGGACGCATACACACACATATATATATGTGTGTGTGTGTGTGTGTGTGTGTGTGTGTGTGTGTGTGTGTGTGTGTGTGTGTGTGTGTGTGTGTGTGTGTGTGTGTGTGTGTGTGTGTGTGTGTGTGTGTGTGTGTGTGTGTGTGTGTGTGTGCAGATGATACATATTCATATCGCGTTAAATGATAATCATGGTAACTGTTACGTCAAAACATGAATAAATCTGGATTCGCTGGGAGGAGCTGATTGTTACAGAAAACTTACGTGTTGTGATGATCAAAGAAAATGATTATAGTTTTGGGAGTAACTTACGTGTTTTTGGTTGTATTTCTCCTAAGATCACTAAATCCAGTGAACTGGTGAAATGTATTCGGTAGATTTAATTTTTCTTAACCCACATTTAACAAAACAACAAATCCGACTTCAGCGATATTTTTTGTACAAGTGCAACAAAACGTTTTACTGTATTAGCTGATGTATTGAAAGATTTCGACTATCAGATAAGATTTAATCGGACAATTATCTAACTTGATGCAATGATGATATATACATAAATATATACATACATACATATATATACATATATATGTATATATATGTATATATATGCATATATGTATATATACATATATGCATATATATATATATATATATATATATATATATATATATATATATATATATGTGTGTGTGTGTGTGTTTGTGTGTGTGTGCTTGTGTGTATGAGCACATAAACACACAGACACACAGACACAGACACACACACACACACACACACACACACACACACACACACACACACACACACACACATATATATATATATATATATATATATATATATGCATATATGTATATATACATATATGCATATATATACATATATATACATATATATGTATATATATGTATGTATGTATATATTTATGTATATATATGTGTGTGTGTATGTATGTATATATATATATATATATATATATATATATATATATATATACATGCACACACACACACACACACACACACACATATAGAGGTGTGTATGTGTGTGCGTGTGTGTATGTATATACACGTTGTGAGGGCGCGTGCCTATGTGCAACGCTGCCTTGAATTTAGAACTGTCCCTCATGCATTTGCCAACAATTTATTCATGACACTTATTTTGCAATATATGTAAGATACAAAATAAGATCTCATCGTGTATCATCTTTCCCTTTTTGTCCTTAAGTAATTATTAATATACATTACTGAAATAGTGAATTTCGTAACCGCTTCCCACGCAACGCAGTTATGAAGATACCAAACGCCGTTATTTGAAATAACTATCCGAATTTTTTTTTTTACATTTCAAATAATATTAACGAAAAATTCAAACTTCACATTTCATTAACAACTTAAAAGAGTAAACTAAAATTCTCGTCAAAACCATTACTAGCAAAGCAGAAGATATAAATAGCATGACCTGAATATTCTTTTTACTAGTTGGGGCGTTTCTCGTCACGACCTGTACAAAACACGTTTTCACTCGTCCGTTACATACCACAGGCGCTTCGTGGTATAAATGGCGAGGATTTTTAGTGAAGAACCTCAGTTGTAAAATCGAAAGGCAAAGGTAAGGAGCACTATTGCAAATTGCAAATCTTGCTTAGAATTTTTTTTATTTAAAACCGTATTGTATGTAATATTTATTCTTTTTTGTGTTCGTGAGTGACTTATTGAGTTATTGTGACTCATTGTTATAAGCAGAATAGATAATTATATGTGTTGATGTGTTCAGTTCACCGAGGTGTGCAATATTAGCATCAGAATTTTACGTATATGTCGGTGTTATATGAAGGAATTGTCCCGTGAAGGGCCTTTTAGTTACTGACTTGAGTAGAAATATTTTGTGATTATTGAAAGAAAAGTGATCTGCTACTCTTTCATTGTATTTTAAGCTTTACCGGAAAGCATCTAAATAGTATCAGTGTATGAAAAGGGTTTTAATATGTCATTCGCAGTAAATTATACGTAGTCCTATTTTTAAACACGCGCACGCTCACACACACGCACACGCACACGCACACGCACACGCACACGCACACGCACACGCACACGCACACGGACACGGGCACACACACACACACACACACACACACACACACACACACACACACACACACACACACACACACACACACACACACACACACACACACACACACAAACAAAGATATAAATACATACACACACACATACACATACATACATACGCACGTATGAATGAGCGCTCATGCACATGCATATGTGAAAGAAATTACATATATTTTTATTTATTAATTTATTTATGTATGTATGTATGTATGTGTGTATGTATGCATATATTTATATCCCCCATACAGATATTTACATATATAAATTCTATAAATGCAGATTCACGGATAAAACGCGATGTTTTTGTAATTATGAAAACGTTTACTAAGATCCGTACTGTGCAAACAAACTACAGCAAAAATATACGTACTTAAATGCTATACAGTATCTTATCATCCCTGAAAACTTCATATAAAACCAAACAGTAATCTTACGGCCTTGTAAAAGTAAAAATCGATTTTTATAAGAGAAAACAATGTATATCAGCCGCACTGTTTTGTAAGCCGGATCTACGCCAGAGATATTATATAGGAGTCGGCGCTGTTACTCGCCTCACTTGCAAGCTCGACGTCAGCGTGAAGGTATCTTCCTCCGCGTGCCCGAGGAAGCGACGACCAGCCATTCGCGGAGGGCTTTGAAAAAATAATAAGAAAAAACAAAAAGAAGACACACAACATCATTTCTTCTAAAATCTGAGGAAGTAATCGGATAAAATGGTAAGTATGGTTGAAGTGAGAAATCGATGTAGCGGCTCGAGTGACTGCCACGTGCTCGGCGGCCACGTGGGATTGTTGACTTGGCTTTGGGCTTGGCTGCTCGGATTTCGTTTTGTGGACGGGGATTTGAGTAGATTGCAGACCTCGTGGGTTAGAGTTTGAATCGCCATTGCTGTGGTAAAGTAATTTTTTTTTTTTTTTACCGGTTATGTAAATGTGAAGTTCATTTCAATCTTTGTTACTCTAGTTATTATCATCTTCAAAGGCTATTGAAATAGTTAACCTACCTGTATTGGAAAATATAACGAGGATTAAAACCATTTTGTGGGCCATGCCAAATGCACAAACAATCCATGGTGGTGATGTTGGGGTTCAAGGACAGAGCCCCTGTAAGGAAATATGGCGATCAAGGAAGGGTGTTAGTCTGTATGGCAATACGTTATTTCTTAGAGTAATGCTCCCTCAACAGATGGACAAACCCAATATCCAAATCTAACCTTTCTTACCTTTAATTGATTCCCAAGAAATGGGGAGGCAAACCCCCTGTACCTCCTCGATATTAGCACTTTGTACCAATTTATAGGAAACATAATATTAAGACCTGGTTGTGTGAGGGTGTTGTGGACTTGGGTCTCGGAGCGGTGATGTGCAGTGGATATTTTTATTTCGTACCTGTTTATTACTCCCTTATTCTCTGTAAGATGAGACCATTTCACTCTTATGTTTGTGCATCAGTTTTAGAAACCTAACTCTCTGGGGATTAAGTTAATGTTACCAAGAGTGACGCACAAAGATAAAGGGAAACGGAGACTGCCATCTTGTAAAGGATAAGAAAGGGTAATAATTAACCCAGGTACAGCTGCTGCAGCCTGATATTTACTGTGAAATGATGACAATATCTGCGATGTATCACCACTAAGTCCACAACCCCCGCACATACAGTTCTCAAAGTTATCTGTAAGTTGGCAAGTGCTAATATAGGCAGTGAATGGGGTGTGTATGTATATACAAGTTGAGGGTGCGTGCCTGTGCAATGCTGTAAGGAATTTAGAACGGTCTTCCCCTCCTGCCAAGGGACTAAATAGAAGGTAGGAGAACTTAGGGTTTCATGCAAACTCAAAAATCCAAACCTGTTTTAGGGACTTTGCCTATGGAGGGTGCATCACAAATACCTGTGGATTGTCTTCACCTCGATAGGCACAGCTAGATAGAACTTACTTTAGAGCACCAAGTGGGCTTGAGCTCTTGGTAGTAATCTACAATCTTTTGCCTTTATTTGTGGGGTTAGTTTGTCTGCAGAATATTTCTTGTAGCAATGACTGCAACTTTCGTCCTCTACAAGAAAATAATCTTTAATTTGCCCAAGCTTAGTGGGTCCATACTGTAAAGATTAACCCTTTTGTTTTTGTTGAAAGATCTATGTGAAAGAATAATTATAAGAACTGTTCAATCTGTATTGTTGTATCCAGCTGTTGTAGGGCCATTATACATAAGTATGGTAAACACAGGTTTTGTTAACTGTAGAATAGTTGTTGGATATATTATGATTTATACCTGTACTCTAACCTTTTGAAATAATCCACAGTGAAGAAAGTTGATTCCCTATATTGATTACTAACTTTAACCATGGTAATGAAAGTAACAAGTGAGGGATATATTGGGTGGAATAGATGGCAGTGACTTTATTTACTAGACTAGACTAGCAATTTCATGCTGTTGAGGCCATTATCATTGCCATGATTTTGTGATCAATACTATAGGTAGTAGGTAGCCCATTGGTGACTTTCATTAGCACTGATGCAAAGGTTTACTGTTGAATGGCCCTATTTTTGTTTATATAGTCAAAATTGTACTTGACTGTTTGATGATAATGGTTATTTTATTATTTTGAAGATGTATACTAAATTTTAGGTTAGAGCTTTGAAGTCCATATTGTTGCAGTTATAACTAGTTGTAAAGAAGTATCCCTAGACATGTACTGGTATCCTAGGGGTAATGGCAAGGTATTCTGATCTCTCTGGCAGCTTAGGTTCAAATAAGGTAGTGATTAAAGCTGTTATCTTGAATAATATCCCCATCCCTTGCTTCTTGTCATCCTGTGGGGAGACATGGACCCAATTTGGGCCCAAGCCTCTCCACAACTAATTTTGCATTGTCTTTTCTTCACCCCCTTACCTTTTCCTTTTCTTCATTTCCTTCTATCCTCTTCCTAAGATGTGAGAGCCGTTCTGAAAGGATGGAAGACTGGCTTTGTCAGTCTGAATGGCTTCATGGAGCATTAGGCATGGTGTATCCCTTATGGGGTCCCTTAAGGGTAGTCTGTTTCTTCCTACTTATTTCTGGCTCACCATGGTCAGTAATGATGAATTTTTACCATTATTAAGGGCATGAAGGCCTGCCCCATGCGTCAACTAGCCTATCTAAATTTTATTTTGGTTTCCTGACCCCTACCAACCTTTCAAGTACCTTTTCTGGCTCAGCCAAAAAGTTTAGGTTATGTGGAAGCTGTGATTGTGGCTTGACAAGGTAATGATGTTGAAACCTGCTTTTTAACATTGGCCCTCCATCACAGACTCAAGTGATGTTGGGTATAACAGACATTGTGATTGAGGAAAGCCACTCTGGGTGTTTTCTGAATATTTACCAGAAGTTGTATATTATATTTGTGCATTTGTGCAATTCATGACAGATTATTAGTAGTTTGTGTTATTTACAAACGATTAAGGTGTTTTATTTTTTAAAATTCTATAATACATGTTATTGCAAATTTGACTGGCTGTTGAAATTGAAAGGAATTTGTATTGTCAGTCCATGTAGTATAATATTGCTTTGTCTTTGTTCAGTTACTGCTTTGACCACTTTCAATTGCCTAACCTGCTTCTAAAGTAAAGAATTGATTTCACTTTTAAGCATGTGCTTTAATTGCTTTATTTTTTTAGTTTACACAGAAACCTCTGAACACATTAATAATTTTAAAACTATTAACATATCTACAAAACTTAGTCCTTGATGCACTGTCCTCCTGTACTGTGGCCAACAACCCTCTATCATATATATTTTTGAAGATAGAACTTCAACTGGTCCCTTGTATGACTAATTTGCTAAGGGGTCAATAAGTTTGTCTTGCCAGAATGTATATGATGAGGGCATGTTGGTCTGCTCAGGATGCTGATGGTACAGAGGCCTTGGTAATTGCATTGTCCCTATGGCAATAAGTTTGAGTAATTGTGATTTTGTTTTCCCTCTATGCAGATTTCTTTCTTGACACAAGTGTTTTTTTTCTCTCTCTCTCTCTCTCTCTCTCTCTCTCTCTCTCTCTCTCTCTCTCTCTCTCTCTCTCTCTCTCTCTCTCTCTCTCTCTCTCTCTCTCTCTCTCTCTCTCCTCTTATCCTCCTTATACTTAGTTTTTCACTATTTCTATGAGGTGTCTTTTTGAGATTTGCCCGAGTTGTAAGGAGGCAAGTTATTTGTGGTCTTGTTAGGTACACGCCTTTAGAGAATGAAGGTCATTAATGTCTAATAGATTAAAAGAATGATACTGAAGAAGGCAAACAAAATAGCTTTCTTTTTTGCATATTGCACATGTATTATCCAGTAACATAATAGGAGATAGGAGTAGTAATAAGAGTAATTGAAAATCAGGAGAATTAAAAGAAAAGAGTACTTTCTGAAGTACCAGGTTTCAGAAAATAAGTTTCTAACCCTTGTTAAAGAACTAATGAAAGATGAAAAATATAGAGCAATAATGAAATCTAATTACAAATATTGTAGGTTTAACAACATTGATATTTAACCCCTCCTGCCGGGTGGCATGTGCATACGTTCCATGGGGCACCGATCCCGTTTTCCAGGGGGAATGTACAGTCATGCCACGCACGCTGTGGTGCCGACTCGATCCCCCAAGCCACTATGAATACAGCCTAGGAGAAAGGGCTTTCGCATAGGGAAACCACCTGGCGGCATTGGGTTAACCAGTAGGATCAGGAATAAAGTAGTTTCACCTAGTTTCTATTTGTCTTTGTCCCAAAGAAATGGGGTGACATAAAAGAACTTGGTTATTAATATATGTGAAGATCCTGTTCCCCTAGTCTAGGAGATGGGAAGAAATAGTTCTTGTATGTTATTAGGTTTAAAATCTATATTTGAGGAAAGTGTTTTTCATATTGCAAAGGAGCTATATTAACTGTGTAATGAGAAATTTGTGTGGCAAGTTGGCCAGTGATGAGTATAAATTAGTGCACTGTGAAAACTCATTCTGGTGATCATGACACTGGGAATGTAACGAGACATCAGCTGTCCCTGGTGGGTTTAGCTTAGATTTATTAGACTAGATATGGAATAGGCTGCCAAGAATTTGTGTAGTGTACCTTTTATTCGTTATTTTGAAGAAATGCAGATGTGCAGCGACAGCTATATGTGCTTCGCAACCTTCTATAGAATTGCTTCAGTTTGGGGCAGCACTAAAAGCACCTTTACCCACACCCCACTGACTTGACCGTGCTAGAAGGTCGTAAGGAGATAATTGACATCATTACGACCTTCTAGCACGGGTTGGTTGCTGCAGGGTGTCGTCCACAACACGTTGATTCACCGAATGAAATGGAGAGATTCCAGGTTGTTTATTATCCTTCAGTGATGGAAGCTCTTTGAGCGTTTCTCAGAAGGCCCTCACGAGATGGTCTGCTTATCTTTAGTCCTGAATTGTACATTTGTGATTCTTCTATAGCATGTCTTCTTGATTTCATACTATGTTCATGCTTTATAACAAGTTGTGTAAGCTGTTTGATGTCTCCCACAAAGCAATGTTTTTGTATGTCTTCATTTTATTTCTGCTTTAAGAACCCCTAGTCAATGGGAAAAACATGTACGTTTAAAAAATACACAGATTATATTTTAAAGCAAGGGGAGCCCCGTTGCTAAATAATTAAAATGGTAAAAACATTTAAAGTTAACTTGCTTTTACCTGGAAGAATTTCTCTTTCTCTTTCTCTTTCTCTTTCTCTTTCTCTTTCTCTATCTCTATCTCTATCTCTATCTCTATCTCTATCTCTATCTCTATCTCTATCTCTATCTCTATCTCTTTCTCTTTCTCTTTCTCTTTCTCTTTCTCTTTCTCTTTCTCTTTCTCTTTCTCTTTCTCTTTCTCTTTCTCTTTCTCTTTCTCTTTCTCTTTCTCTTTCTCTTTCTCTTTCTCTTTCTCTTTCTCTTTCTCTATCTCTATCTCTATCTCTATCTCTATCTCTATCTCTATCTCTATCTCTATCTCTATCTCTATCTCTATCTCTATCTCTATCTCTATCTCTATCTCTATCTCTATCTCTATCTCTATCTCTATCTCTATCTCTATCTCTATCTCTATCTCTATCTCTATCTCTATCTCTATCTCTATCTCTATCTCTATCTCTATCTCTATCTCTATCTCTATCTCTATCTCTATCTCTATCTCTATCTCTATCTCTATCTCTATCTCTATCTCTATCTCTATCTCTATCTCTATCTCTATCTCTATCTCTATCTCTATCTCTATCTCTATCTCTATCTCTATCTCTATCTCTATCTCTATCTCTATCTCTATCTCTATCTCTATCTCTATCTCTATCTCTATCTCTATCTCTATCTCTATCTCTATCTCTATCTCTATCTCTATCTCTATCTCTATCTCTATCTCTATCTCTATCTCTATCTCTATCTCTATCTCTATCTCTATCTCTATCTCTATCTCTATCTCTATCTCTATCTCTATCTCTATCTCTATCTCTATCTCTATCTCTATCTCTATCTCTATCTCTATCTCTATCTCTATCTCTCTCTCTATCTCTATCTCTATCTCTATCTCTATCTCTATCTCTATCTCTATCTCTATCTCTATCTCTTTCTCTTTCTCTTTCTCTTTCTCTTTCTCTTTCTCTTTCTCTTTCTCTTTCTCTTTCTCTCTCTCTATCTCTATCTCTATCTCTATCTCTATCTCTATCTCTATCTCTATCTCTATCTCTATCTCTATCTCTATCTCTATCTCTATCTCTATCTCTATCTCTATCTCTATCTCTATCTCTATCTCTATCTCTATCTCTATCTCTATCTCTATCTCTATCTCTATCTCTATCTCTATCTCTATCTCTATCTCTATCTCTATCTCTATCTCTATCTCTATCTCTATCTCTATCTCTATCTCTATCTCTATCTCTATCTCTATCTCTATCTCTATCTCTATCTCTATCTCTATCTCTATCTCTATCTCTATCTCTATCTCTATCTCTATCTCTATCTCTATCTCTATCTCTATCTCTATCTCTATCTCTATCTCTATCTCTATCTCTATCTCTATCTCTATCTCTATCTCTATCTCTATCTCTATCTCTATCTCTATCTCTATCTCTATCTCTATCTCTATCTCTATCTCTATCTCTATCTCTATCTCTATCTCTATCTCTATCTCTATCTCTATCTCTATCTCTATCTCTATCTCTATCTCTATCTCTATCTCTATCTCTATCTCTATCTCTATCTCTATCTCTATCTCTATCTCTATCTCTATCTCTATCTCTATCTCTATCTCTATCTCTATCTCTATCTCTATCTCTATCTCTTTCTCTATCTCTTTCTCTATCTCTTTCTCTATCTCTATCTCTATCTCTATCTCTATCTCTATCTCTATCTCTATCTCTATCTCTATCTCTATCTCTATCTCTATCTCTATCTCTATCTCTATCTCTTTCTCTTTCTCTTTCTCTTTCTCTTTCTCTTTCTCTTTCTCTTTCTCTTTCTCTTTCTCTTTCTCTTTCTCTTTCTCTTTCTCTTTCTCTTTCTCTTTCTCTTTCTCTTTCTCTTTCTCTTTCTCTTTCTCTTTCTCTTTCTCTTTCTCTTTCTCTTTCTCTTTCTCTTTCTCTTTCTCTTTCTCTTTCTCTTTCTCTCTCTCTATCTCTATCTCTATCTCTATCTCTATCTCTATCTCTATCTCTATCTCTATCTCTATCTCTATCTCTATCTCTATCTCTATCTCTATCTCTATCTCTATCTCTATCTCTATCTCTATCTCTATCTCTATCTCTATCTCTATCTCTATCTCTATCTCTATCTCTATCTCTATCTCTATCTCTATCTCTATCTCTATCTCTATCTCTATCTCTATCTCTATCTCTATCTCTATCTCTATCTCTATCTCTATCTCTATCTCTATCTCTTTCTCTTTCTCTTTCTCTTTCTCTTTCTCTTTCTCTTTCTCTTTCTCTATCTCTATCTCTATCTCTATCTCTATCTCTATCTCTATCTCTATCTCTATCTCTATCTCTATCTCTATCTCTATCTCTATCTCTATCTCTATCTCTATCTCTATCTCTATCTCTATCTCTATCTCTATCTCTATCTCTATCTCTATCTCTATCTCTATCTCTATCTCTATCTCTATCTCTATCTCTATCTCTATCTCTATCTCTATCTCTATCTCTATCTCTATCTCTATCTCTATCTCTATCTCTATCTCTATCTCTATCTCTATCTCTATCTCTATCTCTATCTCTATCTCTATCTCTATCTCTATCTCTATCTCTATCTCTATCTCTATCTCTATCTCTATCTCTATCTCTATCTCTATCTCTATCTCTATCTCTATCTCTATCTCTATCTCTATCTCTATCTCTATCTCTATCTCTATCTCTATCTCTATCTCTATCTCTATCTCTATCTCTATCTCTATCTCTATCTCTATCTCTATCTCTATCTCTATCTCTATCTCTATCTCTATCTCTATCTCTATCTCTATCTCTATCTCTATCTCTATCTCTATCTCTATCTCTATCTCTATCTCTATCTCTATCTCTATCTCTATCTCTATCTCTATCTCTATCTCTATCTCTATCTCTATCTCTATCTCTATCTCTATCTCTATCTCTATCTCTATCTCTATCTCTATCTCTATCTCTATCTCTATCTCTATCTCTATCTCTATCTCTATCTCTATCTCTATCTCTATCTCTATCTCTATCTCTATCTCTATCTCTATCTCTATCTCTATCTCTATCTCTATCTCTATCTCTATCTCTATCTCTATCTCTATCTCTATCTCTATCTCTATCTCTATCTCTATCTCTATCTCTATCTCTATCTCTATCTCTATCTCTATCTCTATCTCTATCTCTATCTCTATCTCTATCTCTATCTCTATCTCTATCTCTATCTCTATCTCTATCTCTATCTCTATCTCTATCTCTATCTCTATCTCTATCTCTATCTCTATCTCTATCTCTATCTCTATCTCTATCTCTATCTCTATCTCTATCTCTATCTCTATCTCTATCTCTATCTCTATCTCTATCTCTATCTCTATCTCTATCTCTATCTCTATCTCTATCTCTATCTCTATCTCTATCTCTATCTCTATCTCTATCTCTATCTCTATCTCTATCTCTATCTCTATCTCTATCTCTATCTCTATCTCTATCTCTATCTCTATCTCTATCTCTATCTCTATCTCTATCTCTATCTCTATCTCTATCTCTATCTCTATCTCTATCTCTATCTCTATCTCTATCTCTATCTCTATCTCTATCTCTATCTCTATCTCTATCTCTATCTCTATCTCTATCTCTATCTCTATCTCTATCTCTATCTCTATCTCTATCTCTATCTCTATCTCTATCTCTATCTCTATCTCTATCTCTATCTCTATCTCTATCTCTATCTCTATCTCTATCTCTATCTCTATCTCTATCTCTATCTCTATCTCTATCTCTATCTCTATCTCTATCTCTATCTCTATCTCTATCTCTATCTCTATCTCTATCTCTATCTCTATCTCTATCTCTATCTCTATCTCTATCTCTATCTCTATCTCTATCTCTATCTCTATCTCTATCTCTATCTCTATCTCTATCTCTATCTCTATCTCTATCTCTATCTCTATCTCTATCTCTATCTCTATCTCTATCTCTATCTCTATCTCTATCTCTATCTCTATCTCTATCTCTATCTCTATCTCTATCTCTATCTCTATCTCTATCTCTATCTCTATCTCTATCTCTATCTCTATCTCTATCTCTATCTCTATCTCTATCTCTATCTCTATCTCTATCTCTATCTCTATCTCTATCTCTATCTCTATCTCTATCTCTATCTCTATCTCTATCTCTATCTCTATCTCTATCTCTATCTCTATCTCTATCTCTATCTCTATCTCTATCTCTATCTCTATCTCTATCTCTATCTCTATCTCTATCTCTATCTCTATCTCTATCTCTATCTCTATCTCTATCTCTATCTCTATCTCTATCTCTATCTCTATCTCTATCTCTATCTCTATCTCTATCTCTATCTCTATCTCTATCTCTATCTCTATCTCTATCTCTATCTCTATCTCTATCTCTATCTCTATCTCTATCTCTATCTCTATCTCTATCTCTATCTCTATCTCTATCTCTATCTCTATCTCTATCTCTATCTCTATCTCTATCTCTATCTCTATCTCTATCTCTATCTCTATCTCTATCTCTATCTCTATCTCTATCTCTATCTCTATCTCTATCTCTATCTCTATCTCTATCTCTATCTCTATCTCTATCTCTATCTCTATCTCTATCTCTATCTCTATCTCTATCTCTATCTCTATCTCTATCTCTATCTCTATCTCTATCTCTATCTCTATCTCTATCTCTATCTCTATCTCTATCTCTATCTCTATCTCTATCTCTATCTCTATCTCTATCTCTATCTCTATCTCTATCTCTATCTCTATCTCTATCTCTATCTCTATCTCTATCTCTATCTCTATCTCTATCTCTATCTCTATCTCTATCTCTATCTCTATCTCTATCTCTATCTCTATCTCTATCTCTATCTCTATCTCTATCTCTATCTCTATCTCTATCTCTATCTCTATCTCTATCTCTATCTCTATCTCTATCTCTATCTCTATCTCTATCTCTATCTCTATCTCTATCTCTATCTCTATCTCTATCTCTATCTCTATCTCTATCTCTATCTCTATCTCTATCTCTATCTCTATCTCTATCTCTATCTCTATCTCTATCTCTATCTCTATCTCTATCTCTATCTCTATCTCTATCTCTATCTCTATCTCTATCTCTATCTCTATCTCTATCTCTATCTCTATCTCTATCTCTATCTCTATCTCTATCTCTATCTCTATCTCTATCTCTATCTCTATCTCTATCTCTATCTCTATCTCTATCTCTATCTCTATCTCTATCTCTATCTCTATCTCTATCTCTATCTCTATCTCTATCTCTATCTCTATCTCTATCTCTATCTCTATCTCTATCTCTATCTCTATCTCTATCTCTATCTCTATCTCTATCTCTATCTCTATCTCTATCTCTATCTCTATCTCTATCTCTATCTCTATCTCTATCTCTATCTCTATCTCTATCTCTATCTCTATCTCTATCTCTATCTCTATCTCTATCTCTATCTCTATCTCTATCTCTATCTCTATCTCTATCTCTATCTCTATCTCTATCTCTATCTCTTTCTCTATCTCTATCTCTATCTCTTTCTCTATCTCTATCTCTATCTCTATCTCTATCTCTATCTCTATCTCTATCTCTATCTCTTTCTCTTTCTCTTTCTCTTTCTCTTTCTCTTTCTCTTTCTCTTTCTCTTTCTCTTTCTCTTTCTCTTTCTCTTTCTCTTTCTCTTTCTCTTTCTCTTTCTCTTTCTCTCTCTCTATCTCTATCTCTATCTCTATCTCTATCTCTATCTCTATCTCTATCTCTATCTCTATCTCTATCTCTTTCTCTTTCTCTTTCTCTTTCTCTCTCTCTCTCTCTCGTAATTATTATCACCATCAAAATCATAATTATCATCATCATTTTCCTCCTCCTCCTCCTCACTTTCTTTCCCTCTCCCTCGCACACGCAACCCTATCCTCACCTCAGTGTAGACTCCGGGCACATTGGGACGAGCGCAGCCAATACCCCATGACACAATGCCGGCCAAATAGTAGCGGTTGTCAGCTCCACGGCAGGCGAAGGGACCACCAGAATCACCCTGTAAAAAATAAATAAATCAATAAACAGGTAAAATACGCGTGAAAGGAATAATGCATCGCATGAAGTGTTTAACATACAAACGTTAAAATATATAAGAAACTCATACATTCGTAACTCTTCGTTTAATTTTAATTTTCCAGTCAATTCAGCTTTACATCATTTCGTAATGTAAGGATCCTCACAGTTATTACATTCATCGATTTTTATAACAAGCTAATGTCCAGACAAAACAACAAACTTACATTAACTTACCCTAATAAAACAATCAAACAAACAAACAAAAAAAGTAAAAAAAGGAAAAAGGAAAAACAAATTCCGTGTTATTGCTTACCTGACAGGCGTCCTTCCCTCCGAATTCATGTCCTGCGCACATCATGGAGTCCACAACAGGTCCTGTGTACCCAATGACCCTGTAGGAATCCTCGCACTCCTTGTCACTGATGATGGGCACGATCACCTTCTGCAGGAGGTCGGCCGACTTGCCCCCTT
>NC_061853.1:8296762-8306762 GCF_019202785.1 Penaeus chinensis | reverse complement strand
CACAAGAGAGGAAGGTTAAAGTCTCGGTGACATGATATGGACACAGAGAACTCCCCGATGTAAACAAAAGTTCTAGGTCAGGGTTGCGTTCCGTAGTATCATAATATACATGTTTCTCAAAGCGCGCCCTTTGTTTTAGTCTGTGACTATTATCTCCTTAATGGATGGTGAAGGCAGATGATTAAGTGGTTAAAGACTCGAAAAAAAGAGAGAAAAAAAGAAAAAGAAGACGAATACTACAAAGGGGCCGGGTTTAATATGGCGCCCTAAATGTAAAGAGAAAAATTTCACTCGTTATTTATATTTCCGGCTGTCGATCGCGATGTCATCCGGACGACTGCTTCTCTCTTTGTTTAATAAACGTCTATTTTCTTCGGTTCGTTTGTAGATGACTCAAAACGATGATTTTAGAAGCGCTTAATGAAAAAATTAAAAACAGTTAAAACAGCTTGCTTGCTTTTCTTCTAGATTTGACTAATCGTTAATAACTTTTTAAGTGAATTGTGTCCATAGATAACCAAAATGTCTTAATTACCGATATGGCTCCCTTTAACGAAAAAAAATATACATTTACGACAAGACTCAAATAACGATATAACTACAAACATAAAAAATATAATAACGCCAAATGAAAAAAAAATGAGAGGGAAAAAAAGAATTTGAATTTTTAACGGCTTTGTCGTCAGGAAATAGAATGAGATAAAATATCAAAGTTACAATTATGAATTCGAAATAAAAAAATATGGAAAGAGGTGCTGTTGATGAATATGAAATATATAAACATATTAACATAAACAGATGGAAAATGTATATCGGGAACAGTATAATCAACCGTAGAGAAAATATATAATTCAAGAAACTACCCTTAAGAAATTAAGAGACAAAACCAATATTTAAAAATTATATCAACAAAGACAATTTTAAAGAGAAAGAGAAAACAAAGGAAAAAAAATGAAAACTATTTTGAGAACAATCTAACAGATCCAATTAGCTGGAACAGATTGTAACTATGATATCTATCTATTTATCTAAGTCTGTCTAGCTTTATAAGCATAATATTGGCTCAGAGACCTAGCGGAGAGCGTCTGTGTACACGCTTTTCCACAGTCACTTGTTCCAACAAATTTTCGTGTCTTTGAGAGCAAGAACACGAGACGGAGTAATGCGATGTGTGTTCTTAACGGCTTTTGTTCTGGACTAAAGATCATCGTGTTATATATATATATATTTATATTTTTTTCCTCCTTTTTTTTTTGGGTGGGGGGGGGGGTCGTTTGATTTTTTTTTTCCGTGATGTTTTATGCCAGTGTTGAAAAAAAAATAATAATAATACTATGAGACCTTGTACCTTCGTCCCTTGTTAACGGTCTTGGATAATAATTCCACTTAATCGTTTAGTTGTTGCCTTTGTTTTTTTTGTTTCACGCCACTGCGTTTCCGGAGGATGTGGTGTCATCAAGCGCGGTCAGTGAGCGGTTTCGGAAGCTTACTTTCTCCTCCTTAACCCTCTTTTTTTTAAAGCTTTTTATGTTCGCATCCTCTTTCGCATATTGTTTGATTGTTCTTGATTATGGGGGGGGGGGGGGTCTATTTGTTTTGTTTTTGCATACCTTCTCGTTTATTTCTTACGTTGTTTTTTTTTTTTCTTTTTTTCTTTTTGCCTTTCTCCTCTAATATCTGTCTCTCGCCCTTCCTCATTTGTATTTTTTTTCTTTACTCTCCCTTCCTCTTTTTTTCAACTTTTTATTTCTTACAAGACATGTAATTTTCCCCCAACGTCTATATCAACTCACAAAAATCGTCTCCGCAATAGTAGAAAATAAATAAATAAATAAAACAAATAACATATAAAGACGCAAATGACTACACGAAGGCTGTGTTATTGTCGGGTTGCGTTACCGTGTAGCTTGACCTTGTGCAAGTAATGACGAACAAGTAACGTCTTTTTGTCGAGTTACGTAACGGCATAACGTCGAGTAATAATATTAACGTTAAAACAAAACCTAATCTAACTCACGATTTTGTTTTTTACAACTTTGTTAATGTTGAGTTATGCTGTGGTCTTAATATTACACGCTAATTCCAGACACAGCGTCATAAAGAACATACTAGCAGACACATCGCAGCGAGAAAGAAAAACATTTAATTCCGTGACGTTTCGACTCAATATCAACTCCACTTCAAGTGTAACGAAAGATGATAATACAGACTCGGGTACATCCATAGCGTGTAATTTTTTTCTCCTAAATCAAACAGTAACACAATATACTTATACATACGACGTTACTATACAAACTCACGCCCATACTAAATTGTGGGCGTGAGTATACGGGCGTATTGAGTGGGGCGTATAACTTACCCTTCCCTGGTGAGAGAGTTGGGCGGCAGAAGGATGGCTGAGCGCGCTTCTGGAATCAGCATCTCGGGCGTGGATTCTTCTGCCTCTTCCGAAGGAGCTGCGAGGGATGCTGAGGCTAAGGGAGAGAAGAAGAGAGAGAGGTTGTTGAGTGAACGGCCGGAGTGACCTTTAGGGAGGGAGTTGTCAATGAATAGTGAGCGAGTGTGGGTCGTGAAATGCGGCGGGTGGGTCCGTAGATTTAGTGAAATGTGAGAGAGACAGGTGGATGTGTATATATACTACAGTATATATATATATATATATATATATATATATATATATATATATATATATATACATATATATATGTGTGTGTGTGTGTGTGTGTGTGTGTGTGTTTGTGTGTGTGTGAGTGTGTGTGTGCTTGTGTATAATATATATATATATATATATATATATAGGATATATGTATATATACACACATATATGTATATATATATACATATATATATATATGTGTATACACACATATATATGTATATATACATATACATATATGTATATATGTATATATATGTGTGTATATATATATATATATACTTTTATGTAGGCGGATATTTTCAGTGTATCCATAGCTTATTACGCAGGAATAGATATACATAAATACACACACACATAAACAAATATACTTATACACAATATGTATTCATTAGCACACATATGGCAATTTATACATTAGCGAACACATGTACACAGACAAACATACATCCCTGCACACACAAAATACACACAAACACAGCGCACACACAGCACGGACTGGCGCACATCAATCAGCGCGTCCTCGTAGCATGCCGCCGGAGCTGACCTCTTTACTGCCACCCTCTTCCTTGCGGCTGACAACACGGGGTCCACTCTGCCACCTGACTCGGCCGCGTGATTTGCAGTTTAATCGTACAGGTAACTGCCAAGTGGATTGTGTTCGTATGTCTGTGTGTGTGTGTTGTGTGTGTTCTTGGTATATACGACAGTATGTGCGTATGAATATAAGTGTGTATGTATTCATAGCACTGACTGACTGAATGACTGACTGACTGACTGACTGACTGACTGACTGACTGACTGACTGACTGACTGACTGACTGACTGACTGACTGACTGACTGACTGACTGACTGACTGACTGGCGCGCGCGCGCGCACACACACACACACGCGCGCACACACACACACACACAAACACACACACACCTGATACTGTAAATTCCCATCCAAATACGAATCATAAGCTTGTCCGTCTTGCTTTGTGTAAGTGAATGCCTTTGCAAACAGCACAAGGAAGACAATAAACTCAAAGAACCCACAATCCTCGTTCTCTAATTTCAAAAGTTACACACACTAAGTTGCAAGTTATCTTTTGACTGAATGCACTATTTCAGCTGAACACAATTTCCATTCTGCTCTCTTGTAATATACACAGCGAATAACGTATCAAAATAAGTATAATTCAAAAACATTGACACCGAATACGATCAATGCACCGCAAGTTTAAAATTAGTTTTCTTAAACGAAATATTTGAAATGAGCTTCTTGAATCATTGATGTTTCACTGACGCATCTTAAAAATATCACACTTTTACGACTCACTGTTTATAAAAAGAAAACACAATCAAACAAACGAATACACTTGATAACAAAGCGTTTATAACAATGAACCAAGTACGCGTTTTTCTGAATGGGAACTTACCTCCCAGAAGGAGCCAGCCGAGAACGAAGGTAGCCCGCATGCTTCTGGGGTTTTGGAACTCTTCAAATCTTCTTCTATGCTTTCTTTCTCTTCTCTCTTACTCAATTCCTCTTTTCTTATCAAGTCCTTCTGGTTTACTGTCTTGAGGGTTTCGAAGAAATCGTACTAGCAGAGGAACTGGAAGACGTTCCTCTTGGCGCAGGGAATGATAACGTTCTGACCAACTTCGTGACTTCGACTTTCTCTTATATCTGATGGCTTAGATTTTCCCTTGCCCGAGTTGCCACGTCGCGGTTTAAGCGCAGCCATACAGGTAGGTGGATAGGCTTTTATAGGTAAGTCCATTTATTTTCTCTCTCTCTCTCTTTTATTATCTCTTTTTATTTCTAACCTGTCTATGCGCATCAAATAATCCACAATAATAAAATCAAATGAGAATGAAAGTATATCAAAGCAGGGATCCATTATGTAAAACAACAAGAGATAACGGAACACTGGATTTTTCATAAGTCTTGTTATTGCGTATTTCCCCGTCCGTATCTCCCAAGGAATCGGAAATTGCCGGGATACTAGACCACACCCTCATTTTCTATGCTACCTTCCCGCCATTTTTTAAAAATTTCTTTGTTATTCTCACAGCGTAATCTAAGCGTGGTCAAACAAAGAGGGCGATGTGGTATTAATGTTCAAAATAAGGGGGATGTTACGTTTTTATTTTCATTAGTTTTCTTTTGATTGTATATTCCACAGTTATCTTTCCTTGTTATTCTCAAAGTGTAATAAGCACGTGACGAGAAGGAAGAGAAATCTAATCTTTATATGTTGTTTTTTTTTCATTCGTGTGGTGTGAAGGATTAAACAAAAAAAGACAAAAAAGGTAAAGAAAAAACAAACAAACAAAACAGGAAGTTTGTACACCTTGTTAATTACTTCAAAAGGCCTTCACATTAACCCTTAACACTGACCTAGAATAAATGTGTCTTAACTTCACCGTTAATTGAGATTTTCCTGACAGGAAAAATGAAAACAGGAAGGCGCGTCATTTCACAGAAGTGTAAATAGGACTCAATAAACACGTGATTAAAGATATATATTACCTGCTTAGCGGTAATAAACGTTATCTATATCACAAAATTGCAGATTTGGTCATATATATCACGTTATCAACCGTTTATTGTCCCTATGTTTTTATTTATATATATTTTTTAATAAATAAATCATTAATGTTTTTTCGAGAGACTGAACACTACTGAGACAGAGATAAATAAAAACACAAATAGCTGAATGGATGGACAGATCGATCGATAGATAACAAAGAGAGAGGGGGGGCGGGTGAGAGAAAGAAGGAGGAGGAGGAGAAGTAGAGAAGATGAAGGAGGAGGAGGAACAAGAGAAGAAGAGGAAAAGGGGACGAGAGACAAATAAGGATAAAAAAATCAACATATAAATAAAATTTACCATATGAACAACTAATAAAAATAATAATAAAGAATAGAGAGAAGAGAAAAAAAAAACTACTACTGATGAAAATAATAATAATAATAATGGTAATAATGATAATAATAATAATAATGATGATTATAATGATAATAATAATAATAATAATAATGATAGTAATAATAAAAATAATACGAAAATAAAAATGATAAGAAATATATGGATAGATAAATACATAAATAAATAAAAAGAACGCTAAAGAGAACGGAGAACACAATAAACGCGGAAGAAACAGACAAGCGAAAGGAAAACGTATTTTTGACGTATCGTTTTGGCCTGAGGGTTTTCCAACGCATCAGTGACGTCATCGAGATAACGCCAATATGCCTCTTTTCGCTCCTCTAATCACGCACTCTGTTTCCTGTTCCCTTCGTTGCTTATCAGAGCAGAGGGATATTTCGACCTAGAGAGAGAGAGAAAAAAGGCGATATAGTTTGAGATGAAGAGAAAGTACTGGGAGTTTTTAACGCTATAAAGTCATTGCGCATCGATTGAGTCATTTGTTTTTTTTTGTTTCCTCGCCACTCACCCGCCGTCATTACTATCATTATTAAGGCTGTCCCTTTTCATCACCTGTGAAGGTAATCGTTCGAGATGAGGTCAGGTTAAGGAGTGTTTTGCCTCGCGGGGTCAAACATCCCTCAAGGCTTGGACAGTTGACCCACCTGCCTACTCCCTCTCCCCTCCCCATTACTCTCTCTCCTCCCTGTTACCCCCCCCCCTCCCTCTCCCATTAGCCACTCCTTACACTCCCTTTCCCGCTTCTCCCCCCCCCCCCACCAATTATCGTTCCTTCTACTCCTCGTCTCCTTCCTCTTATTCTCCTCTCTCTCTCTCCCTCCCCCTTCCTCCATCTCTCTCTCTCTCACCCCTCCCTCCTTCAGTTCCTGCCTCTCTCCCTCCCCTTTCTCCTCCGTCTCTCCCTCCCCTTCCCCCGTCTATCTCTCTCTCTCTCTCTCACTTCCGTCCCTCCCTCTCTCTCTCCCTCCCCCACCCTCACTCTCTCTTTTCTCCTCCTCCATCTCTCCCTCTCTCTCTCCCCTCCTTCGTCCCTTCTTTTCTCCCTCCCCCGTCCCCCTCACTCCCCCCCTCCTCCGTTCCTCCTATCCACCCTCCCTATCTCCCTATCCCTCATCCTCACTCTCTCTCTCCCTCCCCCTTCCACTCACTCCCTCTCTCCCTCCCCCTCCTCTGTCCCTCCTTCCCACCCTCCCTCTCTCCCTCCCCCTCCTGCTCCCTCTCTCTCTCCCTTCCCCTCCTCCCTCTCTCTCTCTCCCTTCCCCTCCTCCTCCCTCCCTCTCTCTCTCCCCCTCCTCCTCCCTCCCTCTCTCCCTCCCTCTCTCCCCCTCCTCCGTCCCTCCCCCTCTCCCCCACCTCCGTCACTCCCTCTCTCTCTCTCTCTCTTCCTTCCTCACTCTCTCCTTCCCCCTCCTCCATCCCTCCCTGTCTCCCTCCCCTCCTTCGTCCCTTCTTCTCTCCCTCCCCACTCCCCCTTGCTCCCTCTCTCCCTTCCCCTCCTCCGGCCCTCCCCCCCACCCCCCCCTCTCTCCCTCCCCCTCACCCCCCCCTCTCCTAGGATCGCCCCAGATACAGCTGAAATATAATTGTTATAAATGACTTCGGTGTTAAGAATTAGCCATTGTGATCTATTAGGCTTGTAACAAATTAAGTTCTGTGTTAAGTGGTACATAATTTGCATGGGTTGTGACATCCAGAAAGCAAAATATCTAGTTTTAATCTTGAAAATATAACCCACATCTGCATAGCACAAGGCATCTAATCAAAACAAATACATGAATTAATACCGATATTCTTACATACCAAAATACAACACGCAACAAATTATCTATCATAGTGTCTATCAGAACATGCATAAAGCCACCTATTTTTTACATAATTTACGCTTATTTTTTACGCTTAAACATGGTCTACACATGACTCCTCTGCTAACCTGACGTTCATGAATTACGGTCGTTTGGTTTAACTATTCATGACGGAGGTAGACATATAGGCTGTTGTTGTGGTTGTTGTTGTTGTTCTCTTGTTTTGTTTTTTGTTGTTTTTTATCTATTTATTGTTTTTCTCTTCTTTTTCGTCTTCTTTCTTTTTCTCTTTCTATCTTTCTTTGTATTTTCCATTATGTTCTTTTAGTGTTCTGAATTTCTCTCTGTTTTGTGTTTCATCTTTTTCTTCTTTGACTTCGCCTTCTCCTTTTCTTTCTTATCTTACATTACCTTCTACGCCCCATCCTCTTCTTTCTTTACTCTTTTTCTCCCCCTCCTTCTCCTTTTTCCTCTTCCTCTTTCCTCCTTCCCCCTCCTTCTAGTACTCTGTCTCCATGTCTTTCTCTTCCTGTTACTTCATGTCCTATCTTCCTCCTCCTCTTCTTCCTCATTTTGTTTCCATTCCTCCTCCCCCTCCTCCTCCTCTTATTCTTCCTAACCCCCTTCCTTTTCCCTCACTTCCTAATTTTGCTTCCATTCCTCCTCCTCCTTCACCTCCTCCTCTCCCTCTTTCCCCTCCTTCTCCACCCCCACCCCCTCTCCAGAACCCCCACCTCCTTCTCCCTCCCCCTTCCTCTCACTCCCCCTCTCCCCCCCCTTCCTCTCACTCCCCCTCCCCTCCCCCCTTCCCCCCATGAGTGACGTCACCATGAAATCCCTTATAATCCCATGAGACGTGGATAACACATGGTCCGAATCCCACAGATGGTTCGAAGCCCAAGGGGGGGGAGGGAGGGGGATGGGGGAGATGGGGATGGGGTTGGACGACTGTTGGTTGAGGTGGAAGGGGGGGGGGCTAGAGAGGGATAGGGGGTAGCGGAATGGGGGTATGAGAGAGAGGGGGGGAAGGGGAGGGAGGAACTAGGACCACCATCTGTTTCATCTACTGTTATGTATCTCCAAATTCATCATCGATTCCTCGTTATCCTCTATTTCTCCACTTCGTATTTTATTTTCCATAACTATGAATATACCGAGAATACGAAGAATATAAGAGGGAGCGATGGTAACGAGAGAAAGACAAAAGATAAACGAGAACGTATTGAAGCGAGGAAGGGGGTTACTGGGTAAGAGAACATGAGAAATGAAGGGGGTGGGGAGCTGAGGTATGGGGAGGATAGGGCGGGGAAGGGGAGGTTGAAGAATCGGGGGGGAGGGGGTATAGAGAGAAAGAGAGGAAGGGAGGGGGGAGGTAAGGAGGGAAGGAGGGGGGGATGTACGGAAGGAGGAAGGGGGTATAGAGAGAAAGGGAGGGGGTATAGAGAGGAGAGGAGGGAAGGGGAGGGGAGGGGAGGAGGGGATGGCGGCATGTGGTTTATGTGTCATCATGAGGATTACAGAGAAATATAATGACGATGGATCAAGGTTACGAAAGTCTCCCTTTACTGTGCTAAACATGGGGATGTAGATAATAGGTGGGGGGGAGGGTAGGGAGGGGGAGGCAAGTGTGTGTAGGGGGAGGGGGGAAGGAGACATTTTGCGTTTGTGTTTATACAAATTTGTGCAATTATATAAATTTGTGTGTGTGTGCGTGTTTCAATAAACTTATGCTTATATATCTTTGTGTGTGTGTGTGTGTGCATGTTTAAATATACTTTAGATATACATAAATTTGTTTATATAAGATTGTGTTTATATACATTTATGTGGTTATATAAATATCTGTTTATATAAATATGTGTGTTTAGATAAAGTTGTGTTTATATAAATTAGTGTATTTAAAAACAAGTGTTAATATAAATTTGTTTGAATAATTTTTTGTTGATATGCATTTGTGTGATTATATAAATGTTTTATCTCTTTTTGTTAATATAAACGTTTACATAAATTTGTGTTTATACATATTTGTATGTTTATAAATTTGTGTTTTAAAAATATTTATATAAATTGGTGTGTTTTTATTTTTTTCTGTGTTTATATAAATGTTTACATAAATTTGTGTCTATATATATTTGTGTTTATGTAAATTTGTGTTTATATATATTTGTGTTCATGTAAATATGTGTTTATATATATTTGTGTTTATTTGTTTGTTTGTATGTGCGTGTGTTCATGTGTGTGTTCATGTGTGTGATGTTTGTGAATATGAAATATAGAAACCAACCAACATAGCACTTTATTGAAGTCTCATAACAGTAATGTCACAGTTTTTACTCCCGCAATAAACTTTTGATTAATAAATGCTGATGAAATTATGGTAATTTACAAATGGTTATGTAACAACAACATTTCGTCTTACTAAACCTTCAGTGAATATCAAAATTCTTCACAAATTTTGTAGTAACTAATTGTATATTTTGTATGCATTTCCATGATAATAATGTGAACATCATATAGTACTTGAGCGAGTCGTATAAAAAAAAAAAATAGTTAAATCCAATAATGAGCTTCTTTTGGCCCTTTTACTTAATTGTTTTTGC
>NC_061853.1:8269262-8276762 GCF_019202785.1 Penaeus chinensis | reverse complement strand
GGAAGAGTATTTAATAGGAAGAAAGGATATGACGAAAATCAGGTCCGTGAGAACGGAAATCGTGAATACTAAAATGTGGAAAAGTTATTATGAGGCAATCAAGTAATCGGGTTGTCCTCAGAGTTATTTAAAGGGAATTGAGTGAGGAGGTTTGAGAGATGAAGGTTTTCTTATGTAGGGAAGAAAAGGAGACAGACATCTGATGAGCAGACAGGTGTAGGTGAGTATGTGGTAAGAGAAGCTGAGGTGGAACGTTTAGATTGTCTGATCAGAAGGACCGAGCAAGAAGAGTTAGGTACCGGGGAAGTGGTAGTGATTGGAGTATCTGGATTTAGAATGGCAAACGAATTTGACTGGGAGAGGGAGGGGGTTAAAAGTAGAAGAGATACTGGGGGTGATTTAGAAAGAACTTGGGGAGAAGGGGGAGGGGTTGAGCGAAGGATAGTACTGGAGTGGGGAGCAAGAGATGAACCTCGTATGCATGCTTCCTGTTTGGCCCCGCGTAAAGTGAGGCCATATTTTAAATCTGAGAACTACCACCTCAGACTTATAAGGCAGCCCCTATAAAATACATTATGGGAACACCCACAATTGGCACGCATAAGTGATTGCGCCGAGCGGTCTGAACGATCATTACCAGGCTGGGCATTTTGAGGGCGGTGGGCTGTGGAGCGGCAGTGTTTGGCAGGGTGGCGAATACGCCAGCATTTCTGACATTGGCGAGGGGGTATAATATGATAGGACAGGGTAGGTCTCTCTTCCAGTAAAATTTGTCATGGGGGAGGTCATATCTCAAAAGGTTTAAAATGGTGGTGGTGGTACAGGACGAGGACGGGAGGCAAAGGAATTAGTGTCGAGGTAGTACTGCGGGGAGGCGGACAATAAGGATGAAGAGTAGTAATATAGGAAGGGGTAGAAATGAAGGATACCGTGGAGATGTAGTAATGTGGAGAGAGAGGAAAAAATGTTATCTGAAGATTAGATAATGACCTAGTGGATGCCTTCGAATAGACTGAACTGACAGTAGTAGTAGTATTTGGAGTCATGAACAAAGGAGAGAGCTGGGAGTCAGGTAAACCGGAAAAAAGCCAGTGGGGCTAATTGATAAAGGGGTAAGCGTCATTTCCCCTAATAAAGGTACAATTTCATTATTGGGGAAGTATGTGGGAAGAGAAACGGTTTACCCCTCCAAGTCCCCATTACAACGAAACATGGGAATACGGTGCTCATGGCCCCCCGAGGCCGTTCAGGAATGACCCAAAACCAGCCATTTGTTTCCACACGACTCTCACACTTAAGACGTGGACAAGTGGAGAAGTGGGTTAGAGAAGAGAATGGTTAATGGTTAATGGTTAAAAGCAAAATAAATGTGCTAGACATCTAAGGTCATGTAGCACTATAGTAAATGTTAGTGAAGGGTGGTTCAGTTAGTGATTAGTTGTTAAAGCTGGGTTAAGGAATTGGTGAGTGAATGGGTTAGGGTCGGGTGAGGTAATGTAAAGGGGTTAGATTAAGTGAAGGATATATATGCGTTTGAGGAAGGAAAACAGGTTGTCAAAGCAGAAAGTGTGAGATTCTGTAAGGATGTCTGATAGATTGGGATGTCTATGCAGGGAGGATAGGTGGGAGAGAGTAGAGGTACGGGCTGCTACAAAACGTGGGCATGACAATAGAATGTGTAGGACTGAAAGAGGAACATTAAATAAGGAGCATAGAGGTGGATCGGATTGTGACATCAGATAGGAGTGTGTTAGACGGGTGTGGCCAATGCGTAAGCGGGCGAGAGCCGTCTCCCAACGTCTGTTCCGATGAAATGGAGCTGACCAGGAGGAGATTGATAGTTTTACAGTATGTAATTTATTAGTGTGGAGACTTGACCAAAAAGATTGCCATCGATTATACAAGGTCTTAAAGAGTGGGTAATAATCCGTGGCTTGGATATGCGAGAAACGTGGTTGGTTTGATGTGGACATAGCAGCGTAGTGTGCTAGAGTATCTGCCTGTTCATTGCCGGGGATTCCAACATGGCTAGTCACCCATGAGTTACGGGAGTCAGTAAAAATTGAAAAAGAGGAAGAGGGGAGTGAGTATATGTGTTTTAAGGCAAAAAGGAGTGCATACAGTTCTGTAGTAAGGACACTGGATTCAGGAGGGAGGGGGTATTTGAAAGTACGAGTTGGGAAGATTACTGCACAACCAGCACTGGAGGTGGCTTTGGAGCCGTCAGTGTAAATGTGAATACTGGAGGAATGAGTGGAGACATGGTCAAGGAAATGGGTGAGAAGGACAGCAGGAGGAATATTTGATTTTGGTGAGTCAGGAAAAAAGAGGAGCAAGTATGGGGGTAAGGTATGAGCCATGGAGGGACTGAATGGACAGAGAACGGGAGAGGTCGGAGATGGGGAAAAGGGGAATGGGAGAGGAGGGTATCCATGCGAGTGGAGAAAGGAGTAGGTAAACGTGGAAAAGAAGCAAAGGTAGGAAGTAGGGATCGTGGGATAGTTTAGTGAGGGGAAGTTGAGTATAACATCGGAGAGAGAGAAGGGCATGGCGTCGAGAGAGAGATGGTATGCCTGATTCAGTGTACAGGCTCTCAACTGGAGAGGAGCAGAAGGCACTTAGGGCTAAGCGAAGACCACAGTGATGGATTGTATCAAGATGGGTAAGGAGAGAAGTTGAGGCAGAGGAGTAGATATGGCATCCATAATCAAGAGTGGAGAGGATCAAGGTGACATGAAGATGAAGGAGTTTTTCGATCTGAGCCCCAGGATAAATGGAAGACGGCGGCGAGCTTTTTCTTTGATGTAAAGAATATGGTCTCGCCAGGATAGTTTGGAGTCAAAAATGACGCCTAGGAATTTACCAAAGGAACGGTGTTGGAGTGGAGTGTCATATAAGAAGAGTGAAGGTAGAGGACCTACACGTGTGCGAGAGAAAAGGATGGGGAAAGATTTGGAGGTAGAAAAGCGGAAGCCATGGTTTGTGGCCCAGGAGGATACTGATGATATTGCAAATTGAAGAAATTGGTAGAGATTTGTTATGGATGTGCTAGAGGCATAGATGGTTAAATCATCAACATATGGTGATGACTGGGCTCCTGGTGGTAGAACTGAGACAATGTAATTTACAGCAAGAAGGAATAAGGTGGAACTAAGCACACTGCCTTGTGGGACGCCTTCAATTTGAGGAAAGAAAGATGATGTGGCAGAGGCAATTTTGACCTAGAAAGTGCATTGGGAGAGGAAAGACTTTATGAAGACACCCCTGTTTCCCCGTATGCCTAGAGAAGACAATTGTTGGAGAATATGGTACCTCTATGTCGTATCATATGCTTTTTCTAGGTCAAAAAACATAGCTAGTACGGATTCATGGCGTGCAAATGCGGATGTAATATATGTCTCAAAATGAGCAAGGGGGCCAGCTGTGCTTCGGGCACGGCGAAAACCAAACTGGGAAGGAGAGATAAGATTGTGGGATTCAAGATACCACATTAAGCGGAAAAGGGGAGGGTCCGCCTATTTGCTATCTTCGTTAATTATGAATCGATCTCTCTCATTTTTTTTTTTTTCATATCAGGTACATATCTACATATCATATCGTTGTGATCGGACTATAAATAAAAGCGCAAAAAAAAACCGAAAAAATAAAAACCGAAATAACTAAATAATGCAAGGAGCTACGATCTTGAAAAAAATCTCATATATATTCACTTACATACCCAACAATACCTTGAAGACGGATTTTTCAAATTCCTCATACTTTTTGAGAAAAAAAAAATAGAATAAAAAAAATCGTTAGGTTAACCACACACCTCAGTATTTTATCCATTATGCTAAACTTCCGAAAAAAAAAAAAAATCGGCCCTCAAGGTCTCCTAGAGGAAAGATTTGTCTTTCAAGCGCCGAAAACCCCATGTAAATCGGTGAAATATTGGCGGAGTTATAGCGAAAATAAGTGTGAAAAAACATCGAATCGAGAAAATCGCGTTTGAATGTCGCCCATATGTGCGCGTTCGAAGGACGTCCGTAAAAATATTTTTTTCTCCGTCAAGATAAAACGAATCAAATAAACAACTCGAGATTGATAATCCAACACTTACCCAGTATCTCTACATGCTGAAGAGGGATCAATCAGATTGGTGAATTTATACATAATAGAGTTATAATATCAATGGTTTAGGTCCGGAATAAGGACACACACAAATGGATAAGTGCCTCCCCTAAGCCTCCTCACTTTTTCTTAATTGCATGTTATTACTAGCTTTAGTAATACATAATTAACTATGGATCTTAATAATAATCTTAATATGGATCTAAACCAATGGTTTAGTTCCGGAATAAGGACACACAAATGGATAAGTTCGTCGCGCGTGAGTCGACAGAGACACCTAAACATATGCACACTTGACTAATTTCATCTGTGCACTGACGTTTCTGTGCAATGAACAGCTGTGTGTTCATAAGAAATTGCCTATTACGACTTATTATTTGTCTATTAACAAAATTTCTGTTTAATTTAGCCTATAAAATTACTTAATACATGAACTGTCGCGACACGTACATCATGGGTGACGCGCGAAATGCATAGGGGTATACATATGCTGTATCTTCTTTATTTTTGCATATTTCGCCTCCAAACTTCTGGAACATACAGAGGAATGTTGCCAGAATCACATATATTTTTTCGAATATTTTTCAGATTTTGTCAAAAAATCGGAAGTAACCATTCTCTCTAGTAGTTTGCATAAGCAGCTAGTTAGTGCGATGGGGCGATAGTCTTGAGGGAGGGTACCCGATTTATTGGGTTTCAGGAAGGGGAGGATAAGAGCTTCTCGCCAATGAGAAGGAAAATTTCCTGATGTCCATATGCGGTTGTAAATTGTTAATAGGAAGGATAAGGAGGAAGATGGGAGTTGTCGGAGCATACGGTAGTGCATACCGTCAGGGCCTTCATGAGTGTTGCGGCACGATTTTAGGGCAGCACTGAGTTCAGATGAAGAAAAGGAGCATTATAGGACTCCGCAGAGGATAGGGTGAAAATAATGAGGGTACGTTCCCTGATGGTTTTAACAGAAGAGAAGTGTGGAGAAAGGTGAGAACCACTCCTGACCTGGCTGAAATAATCACCCAGTTCATTAGCGACTTGGGGAGGATCAGAGATATGGAGGACAGGGGCTGGATGGGAGGGATGTTTGCCTGATAGTTTATGGATCCGGCGCCAAACATTGGAGATAGATGTAGAGGATGTAATTGAGGAAACATAATTTCGATAACTATTTGTTTTACTATTCCGGATTGTACGACGAAGACAGGCAGATGCGCTTTTAAAGGAGATAAGAGCTGATAGTTGATTTGGGGTACCTCGTTTGTTGCGGTAACTGGTTGCACGTTTTACACTGGAGTGCTTTAGTGCAATCAGAACTCCATTTGGAGGTATAGGGTCTTGAGGTTTGAGGGATAGCTGTATGGGCAGCTGTTAGGACTGTAGTTGTGAAACATGGTATCATTTCTGATACGGATGAGAGGGAGGATGGTGGGGTATGAATAGCAGAGAGTGAAGTGAAAGTACGCAGTCGGCTCTATCAAAGCACCAGCGTGGGGAGTTAGGAAGTGGTACATATGAAGTAGGAGAAAGGAGAACTGGAAAGTGGTCACTATAGGGAAAGTGGTCTAGAACTGACCAGTGGAAATCTAAATGAAGAGAAGGGGAGCATAGAGAGAGGTCAATGCATGAAAAAGACTGCGTGCGTGTGTATCAAAGTGTGTGGGGCGATCTGAATTTAGAATAATAAGATTAGCTGTGGAGAGGAAGCGCTCTAGAGCTCGGCCACGGGAGTTGGTGATAGAATCACCCCAAAGAGTGTGGCGGCAGTTAAAATCACCTACTATGAGGAAAGGTGATTGAAGTTGGGAAATTAGGTTTTGAAAAGCAACAAAGTCAATGGGATGGGAAGGGGAGAAGTAGACTGAAATCACTGTGATCCAGCGGCGAAGAAAGATACGAATAACTGCACAAGGGACAGTGGTTTGAAAGGGAGGTATGACAAAAGGGGTTTTCTGGTTGATAAGTATGGAGAATGTGTAAGAAAAGTCTCTTGAAAGCATATAATGGATGGGTTATAAGAGGAGAGGATATGACGGAGGTCAGGTCTGTGGGAGCGGAAACCGCGAATGTTCCAATGAAGGATAGTTATACTTTCGTTGATTTAGTGATAACGAGTGTAGTACGTGTTGGAGAATTTGAAGGGGAAGGTGCTAGAGGGTGGGATAAAGAATGAGGTTGGGGAGGTGGTGTTGTATCAGGAGGGGTATTAGGAGGTAGAGGGTCTGGGGAGGAGGGTACTTGTGATATAAGGGTTTCACGTGTGTATCCAGGAGGGAGTGGAAGGGATAGAGGGGATGGTGGGAGGGTTAATGTAGGTGGGGCTGGAGTCGGGGGGGATGGGTTTTGTTGGGATGGGGTAGGAGGATTGGGTGTAGGGGGAATATGAGTAGGAAGAGGATGGATATCAGCAGTCACTTTGAGTGTGGAGGGAGCGTGAGTTGTAGGATTTGAAGGTGGATGAGTGTCAGTTTGGGACTCGATTATGTAGTTTTGAATATCTTCAAGAGTTTCTGTAATGAAGTTGGTTGGGGAGTTTTGTGAGATAAAGGTTTTCTTGTGAGGGGGGGGGAAGAAAAGTCTGGTGTCTGAAGAATAGGGACAAAGGAAGGTGGAGGTGATTGTGGGGTAGGGAAAGAGGGGGTGGAACGTTTATTCTGTCTGCTGCGGGTAGTGCAGGGAGGGAGAGGGGAAGGTGTTGGGGCTGTAGTAGAGACTGGAGTGTCTGGATTTTGGATGGCAAAATAATTTGACTGGGGAAGGTAGGAGGTAGAAGATGGAAAGTTAGATGGAGGGGGGTTAGGTTTTGGAGAGGGTGTAGGAGCTAGGGGGTTAGGTTTTGGAGAGGGTGTAGGAGCTAGGGGGGTAGGGGGAGTGGCAGAGTGAGCGACATTACTAGAGTGGGGGGTAAGAGAAAAACCTCGTCGACGAGCCTCCTGTCTGGCTTCACGTAGAGTGAGTCCAAGTCTGAATCTGAGAGTTTCTACCTCAGACTCAAATTTGTAGGTGGGGCAGCCTCTATAAAATTAATTATGGGGGCCGCCTACAGTTTGCACATGTGCGTGATTGTGCAGAGCAGTTTGATCGAGTATGGCCAGGTTGGGCACATAGCGGGCATCTGGCTGTGGAACGGCAGTGATTAGCTGGGTGTCCTAAACGCCAACAACTGAAAGAGGAACATTCGGAAACCGCGAATGTTCCAATGAAGGATAGTTATACTTTCATTGATTTACTGGCAACGATTGCAGTGCGTGTTGGAGAATTTGAAGGGGAAGGTGCTAGAGGGTGGGATAAAGAATGAGGTTGGGGAGGTGGTGTTGTATCAGGAGGGGTGTCGGGAGGTAGAGGGTCTGGGGAAGAGGGTACTTATGACATGAGGGTTTCACGTGTGTATCCAGG